>NC_060282.1:43475145-43514579 GCF_021613505.1 Equus quagga
TCCTTCCTTCCTTCCTTCCTTCCTTCCTTCCTTCCTTCCTTCCTTCCCTCCTTCCTTCCTTTCTTCCATTCTTCCTTTCTTTCACCTCCTGCTTGCTATAGGGTTACTTTACTCTTCTTTTTTTTTCTTTCTGGTTTCTTAAGATAGAAGGTTAGATCATGGTATTTAGACTTCTCTTCTTTTCTAATATATGCATTTAATGCTATACAATGCTATGTACTTTTTTCTCTAAGCACTACTTTTGCTGCATCCCACAAATTTTAATGTGTTTTTATTTTCATTCAATTCAAAATATTTTCTAATTTCTCTTTGGCTCCCTTTTTGACTCATAGGTTATTTAGAAGTATGTTGCTTAATTTCAAAAATTTGGGGGGATTTTACAGATATATTTCTGTTACTGATTTTCAGTTTAATTCTGTTATGGTCAGAGAATATACGTTTTAAGATTTCAATTCTTTTAAATTTGTTCAAACAAATTTTTGATGGCCCAGAATATTGTCTATCTTGTTCCGTATGTTCTTGACAAGAATTTATACTCTGCTTTTGTTGGATTGAATGTTCTATAAATGTTAATTAGGTCAAGTAGTTGATAGCATTGTATTACAGATTTTCTATAACCTTACTGAATTTCTTGCTACTTGCTCTGCTCATTACTGAAATAGGAGTGTTGAAGTCTCCAACTGTAATTATAGATTTGTCTATTTCTCCTTTCAGTTCCATCAGATTTTGTTTCATTCATTTGAATGGGTGTTGTTAGGTCCATAGGTATTTAGGATATGTAGCATAATGTTATGTCTTCTTGGTGAAATGACCCTTTGATCGTTATGTAATGTTGCTCTTTATCCCTGGTACTTTTCCTTAATCCAAAGACTATTTTTTCTGATATTAATATATCTCTCAGCTTTCTTTTTATTAGTGTTAGCATGCTATAACTTTTCTCTTTCTTTCTCCTTAACTTATCTATGTCTTTATATTTAAAATGAATTTCTTATACTGGCATATAATTAGGTATTGCTTCTTTATGCGACCTGACATCTCTGCCATTAATTGGTTTCTCTTTGAGATAATACACTATTCTTGTACTAGAGACACTTCTATTCCGTGTAACATACTCACAGGCTTAGCCTAATGGGAAGAAAAAGTAATGTTTCTTCAGATCACTGCTTTTTGGAACTACCTCTCATTCTGATAGTTAGCAGAATCTAATAAATACAGTGTTTATATGACAAATACCAAGGAGTGAAAAGTTGACTCATTTATCAGAATGTGTCCAGGTCTATATTCTGGAAGTAACTGAAGCATTTAAAGAATTTTCAGAAACATTTACTTTCTATCTAGATGATGCTATAATATCACAGAAAAATAAATGTCTATTTTCATTATTAAAAAAGAGTTTACCTCAAACTTTTATTTTCTTTAAAAATTATCATGTATTTTTTGCTTTGTTATTACTGAAAAGGTTATAATACCTCCTATTGATAGCCTGGAAAATGCAGATCCATGTTAATTACTCTCTATCTGATACCTTATACTTCTCGTCTGTAGCATTGCTCACGATTCTAAGTAAATTCTTGACTGTATAATGAGTACTATTTGTGTCTGTCTGTCCTGCTAGCACATAGACTGTATGTGTGCAGATGCCATGCTGCATCATTCACACTGCATGCCCAGGAACTAGTGTCTTACATGTAATAGATGGTCAATAAATTTTTGTTGAACAAATCATATTTGCTAAAAATATTTTTCTCAAAGTTTTAATTTTGCCTCTTAAGTTCTTGGTTTCAAACAAACAGATAATTACATTTGTGTGGTCCATTTTAGTGATATCTACCATTGTAATTTGCTTTTACATTTTGAAAGCCCTTTCCCAACTTGTGATCAATCAAATATTCACCTTTTCTCCCCCATAGCTTTTATAAGGTTTCATATTATGTAATTAATTTCTTAATCCTTCTAACATTTATTTCATTCTAAGTTGTGAGGGAACAGTGTTATGGGGCCAGTATGGCATATGTCTAATTAGTCATTTTCCCCAGTATCATTGATTTAATAATATATGCCTTCCTTGATAATTTGGGGCCCCATGTATTTCTTTTCCTCTTATTGCTCTCAAGGAAGCTTCTCTAACATATGCACCTAGAAATGGGACCAGAATCCTAAATCACAAAAGTGTTCTTGACCCCATCCCTGCTCTTCATTTTGGCATATTTTGCTCCAGGAATGTTGAATTTGCCTGGAATGGTGTTAACAATCACCAGGTTTTTGGCCAAGTTTGAACTCTCAGCTGGTGGTGTGTTGCCAAGTGTCCGCTAAGAAAACAGCTTCCATGTTTTTAAATAGATAATATTCTGGCCTTGTGCTTTGGGAATTGCATTAAACAGCAGGCAACAGGGGCGAGAGTGGCTTAGACAAGATAGAAATTTATTTTTCTCCCTCAAGGTAAGCAGTCCCTGGCTTGTATGGAGGCTCCACAAAGTTATCTAGAATGCAGACTTCTTCCTTTGCACCAAGATACCAGTGTAGATATTATGCATAGATGTTTGGCTTCCAACAATTTTTGGAATGGCTGAAGGGCAAAACAGTCTTTCCCTAAAGATCTGTCCCCCCGTAAGGAACTTTTTAAAAGTCCCACACAACAACTTTGGCTTACATATCATTGGCCAAAAGTCAACCACAGGACTATACCTGGCTGAAGGAAAGCCAGAAAATGTGATCTTTTAGCAGGAAACATTGCTTATCTGGATAAAATTGGGGTTCTGTTAATAAAGAAGAAGGGAGGAATGAATCTGGTGTGGACAATGGCAGTTTCTGCCATGGCTACTCTTTGGATAGGCTCTGCTTCATAGACTGCTCCATTGTGTAGGGATTTTGCATTTACCTAGAAATCTTCCCAAAACATCAGGAGTTTCTACAAATTGTTTATAATGGCTCCTACGACTTTGGTCTCTCCCCTCCTTTCCAGGTAAGATAAGCTCATGGGAACATGGCTAGGTTCAGGCCTCTGAGCTCTAGGTACTGTTCCAGAATTAAGCTTCTGGCTTTACCCCAAGCTTAGACATCTGAGTCTGGGGCAGTCTACAGAGGCATGGCTAGTTGACTATTCTAAGCCAATATCTCCCTTGATTCAGTTTTGACTCTTCTATTGCTATCTTCAATGAGGTTAGAGAAGTTCTAGTTTCTTCTCTCCTCCCATAGCTGAGCAAACCCTTGGGGAAAACTTCTCCCTCCTGAGTTTCAGCCAGTGACTAAATTCTCACTTATGTCCTTGAGTTTTAGAAGTGAGATTTGTTTTCTCTTCCCCATGTTTCTGGGCATCTCTGCCTGTATCCCCTCTGTTACCCTGGAAGCATTGGCTTACATTCACCTTGTCCCCTAGAATTGCGTTGATTTGTCCAGAGTACCCACACTCATATGCATCTCCTAGAGTGTTCTGGGGATTCTCTCCTAAAGCTAGGCTGCCAATGCACCACTGTCTATATCAGTTCTCCTAACCTGCAGTGTCAGCTGAGTAGATGCCAACTATAGCTTTTGGGTTGCTGTTCCAACTCCCTTTAAAAATGGACTCTCTCCGTTCTCCTTTAAGGGTTATCTGACTCTTGGAAAGATGAGTATTGAGATTCTTCTAGATGACTATTGAAATTCTTCTTGGTTAGCCACGGATCTGAGTAAATTGGACCTCTCTGCGGGTGCCTAGCCATTCGGATCTTGAGTATCCCTAGAGTTGACTAGTTGTACTCTTCTTCTAGTATTTATTCACTCATTCAACAAATATTTATTGAAGACCTAATGCCCTATGCATTGAGTTGAGCACTGGAGATGCACAATGTATGCACTCTCATACAGTTTCCAGATTAGTGGAGCTACAAACAAGTAAACAGGCAATTGCACAGAAATGTGGTAAGTGCCTTGATGAGGGCACATATCATGTACTATGGGGGCACAAAAAGGTAAAGAAAATCAGCAAGTCCACTCTCAGCTAACAGGTTGTTAGATTCTTTATACCCTTCCTTTTGGGCAAAATATCGAAGGGTCTTCCTTTATGTAGACATAGACTCAGCCACTCTGGAATGGAGTCTGGCTCTATCACTATTGTTAGATGATAGAGCTGATGATAGAATACATCTAGGGAACTGGTACACCTTCCCATTTCTATGTTAGACATTGGTGGATTCTGAACTCACATACCTATGAACTCTTCTTGGACACAAACTACACTGGTCAACAAAGAGCTTGGTAGGGGCCTACAAGGACATTTTGGAGATCAGCAGGCAGTGAATTCTCCCACCATCACATCCCCTTTCCGCAATGTTAGGGAAGTCTCTTCTGGTTGGCTCCCTCAAAGTTTCTGTCCAAGCTTCACCCTGACCTTCTGGACTTCACAGCCCTGATAACATCACTGTCAATCATTTTACTGATCATTGCTATGTGGCTTACCAGCTCTGGTCTGCCCTGTTAAGTCTTTCTTCTGTACAATTTCCTGGCTCCTCAAACAACTGTCTGCCCAACTGGACAAGTTGGCTACTCTCTCAGCAACCATGTTATGGTCATTTTTTCTCATTTGTTCTCAAACTTTCTTTTGGTAAATATTTCCTTTCTCTTGGCTAAGTTTTAGATAGAATAATTATATACATGTGAATATATATATATCCTTATGTGTATATATATATATGTGTGTGTATATATATATGTATATATATATAGGGCTGTGGTAATTATTCCATCTAAAACTCTAGCTAATAGAAAAGAAATATATACATTTGGCCTTCTATATCTGCAGGTTTCACACAGTGGATTCAACTAATCGTGGATCGAAATTTTGTCTCTCGGTAACTGTGGTTGGAACCAATCCCCCGTGGATACTGAGGGATGACTGTATATACTTTTTCTATTAATGTGAAAACACATGACATAAGCCTATTTTTTTAATGGGATTGTACTACATAGGCTGTTTTGTAAGTTGTTTTAAAAAGTATTCACAATGTATCTTGGAAATTTTTCTGTAACAGAATACCAATATCTGTCTCATTCTATTTAATGGCTATGTGGTACTCCATAGTATGAATGTTCCATTATGAATTAACCATTAACCTATTGTTGGATATTTAGGTCACCAAACATTTGTTGCTATTACAAACAATACTGAAGTGAGCATCTTATATCTTATAAAAGTGCACAAGTATGTGCAATCTGTAAGAAAAATTCCTTGAAGTTGAACTTCTGGGTTAAAAGGTTTAAAGTGTAGATTGATAGTGTTAAATTGTCCTCCAGAAAGGTGTTGTCAATCTCTACTCCCTACAACAGTGTGTAAGAGACAGTATTAGTTTCTTTACATCCTTGACATTACTGTATATTATCCATCCTTTGAATTTTTGCCAATAGTGAATAATGCTTTCTCATTGTTTTAATTTGCATTTCTTTGAATAATAGTGAAGTTGAGCATCTTTTTAAATACACATTTTTTTGTCCTTTTAAAAATGTTTCATTTGGAGGTAATTTCAAAGTTACAAATATAAAAACAGTAGAAGGAACATACATGGATCCTTTACCTCAGTTCATCTATTGCTAACATTTGACCCCATTTGCTTTATCATTTGCGCTCTTTGTGTACGTTTGCATGTGCCATGTGCATAATATACCAAACTATTTGAAGGTTACATATATTATTGTCCTTTACTCTTAAATATTTCCATGTGTATTTCCTAAGGATAGGGATATTTTTTTTTACACAACCACAATGAAGTTGTCAAATTCATCAATTAATAATGATACTTTAGTCTATCGTTTGTATTCCAATTTTGTCCATTGACCTAATAAGATCCTTGATAGCATTTCTTCCACTCCAGTAAAAGATCCAGTCTGGGGTAAGATATTGCATTTAATTGTCATGTCTCTTTAGCCTTCTTTAATATGAAACATGTCAATAGCCTTTCTTTGTCTTTTACAACATTGGCATTTACTAAGAATGTAATTCTTCCAGGCTCCACTTTCGTAGCAGAATGTTCATCATTTTGTGCTTGTCTGATGTTTCCTCATAATAGACTGAGGTTATGCATTCTTGGCAAAAATACCGCATAGTTGATGGTGTGTCCTTCTCAGAGTATCACATCTAGGGCACATGTTGTCCATCTCTTCCTTACTGGTTATGGTAGTAGTCACATGTGAAGTCTTCAGTGTGCATCTCTTAGATATTAAGTACCGGGTTCAAAGATAAGATAATTCCTTTGCTAAGGAGATTACTGTCTAGGAAGGAAGCAGAAATGTAAACAGGAAAAGGAAAATAACATCTATTGAGTGCTGTAATAGAGGTATGAACAATGGAGCAACTAAATCTCCCTTCCAGGGTAACTTTGGCCAGGGAAATCGAGGAAGCTTCACAGAGATAAATTACTCCAGAACAGGGACTCTGCTTATGGATATTTCTGTCCTGTATAGCATCTTGCCTTATACTCATTAAATAAGTATTGAATAAATGAATGAAAAAAAATCTATATACCTCAAAATAAAACTGTCAAAATATGGTACATAAATATATTTGATTTTATCTCTCTTTTTAGCTCACCGTTGATTACAGAATTGAATATTTTAGACACTATGGAAATATACTTACATACTGAGAGAAAATGCTCCTAGTAAATTATGTGCAAAAATGTGGTTTATAAATTTATGATATGATATAAGCTTTTCTAATATACTTGTAGATCCAGTTAGAGACCTGGATTATAAAACTAAAATATGTACAGAATCATAGATCTTGATGCAGAAAAGGATTTCAAGAGTGTGTCCATTTCAATCTCTTCTCTTCAGGTGAGGCCAATTTTACAGATGAAACCATGGGGCTCAGGGAAGTTTAATGACTCGACAAGGTCAAAGTTACATAGTTATCAAGGAGTCTATAGCCATGCTCCAATACCAAGCATGTTTCTGGCAGTAATTGGTGCTTAATTCATGTTTGCAGAATGAATGATGTTCTTTCTTTCCTGTGAATTGTGTTTTCCACTGTTCACACTGAACTTTTAGGAATCGCTATGATCACAGTTTCTATTTATGGGTTCCAAGAGTCACAGCTAATCCTTCAAGTCATATCTTGAAGTCATAAGTTTGGTTGGCGTGAACTAACACCATTGTTTAATAGAAATATAAGATGAGCCATGTTTATGAGTCCTGTAGTAGCTACATTAAAAAAGTTAAAAGAAAGAGTGAAGTTAATTTTCATATTTTATTTAATGAATATATCCAAAGTTTTAGCATTTCAATATGTAAACAATATAAAAATTATTGAGCTATTTTACATTTTTTCATAATTTCTTAGAAATCCAGTGTGTATTTTGCAGCCCATCTAATTCTGGACTATCTACATTTAGCCACATGTGGCTAGTGGCCACCACATAGTCCACACAACACAATGTGGTGTGTGTGTTGAATAGTGCAGATCTAGAATGACCCTCAGTAATCTATCTTTATGCTTTTCATTGCTCAATGCCAGCTGCCAAAAGACAAATGTCCCAAAGGAGGGTTTCTTCTTCTACCAGACCTGACTTTGACATAATCTCAGGGTTATAGGTGCAGATCTTTATATAGCTCTTTCATAGAACTGCAGAATTTTGGAGAGGAATGAGACACTATAGTAGTACTCTAATAAAACACAGACACACACACAACCACTTGCTTCTCATGCTTATGGTATCAACAGCTAGTTGTGATATTTTCAGAATTAGGTCATGGATAATGTGTTTATCTAAGTTGATCTCCCTGTTCCTTTTATAGATTGATACATCACAGCATCAAGATAAAACTGCTTACTCCTAGATTTGACGGGGAGAAGAGAAGGTAGCTTTCGTGGAAATGACATTCAGATTTTAAATTCTTTATTTCATATGTTGATAGGGAATGTTTTTCTTGGTTGGCGCTAAAGCAGAAGCTTTTAATAAAATCATTTCAAATTAGTGGGTAAAGATGATTTTGGGACAACTGAGCGCACATCTGTAGAACTGTAAAGTAATACAGTTGGATCCCAGCTTTACTTCTATTCCAATATAATCCCATGTGGAACTAGGACGTTGTGTCTCATATATTAGTGGAGTACAAAACTGGAGAGCAATTGGCAATCTCAATTTAAATTGTATGTTTCCACCTCTAGGAATTTATCCACCCTATATAGTCTACATGTGCCCAAAGAAGTGCTTAAAATGTAATTCACTGTAACAATTATTTATAATAGCAAAAAATAGAAAACAAGCAAAACTTCCATCAATTGGCTATCAATTGGATTGTCTAAATAAATTTTGATACATCCATACAATAGCTTATTATATATTCCTTTAAAAATGAGATCTCTCTAATGTCTTGATATAAAATTCACTCTAAGATATATTGTAAAGAAAGAAAAGCAAGATACAGAACAGTACATAGATCAGGGGTCACAAACAATTCAACTTGCTGCCTGTTTTTGTAAATAAAGTTTTATTGGAACACAGCCTCTCCTATTTGTTTACATATTGTCTATGGCTGCTTTTGTGCTACAATGGCAGAGTTCAGTAGTTGCTACAGAGACTACATAGACTGAGAAGCAGAAAATATTTATTATCTACCCTTTAGAAAAAATCTTGCTGAGCCCTGTGTGCTGCTGTCTGTGCTATATAACGTTTACTAATTAAAAAAGAATATTAAATAATTGGAAATTATCCCACTTCCAACATATATACCCTTTCACAATTGTAAACCTGAAAATATTCTCAATGCATATTTATTGAAATTATCTGCTTTTAAAGAGGTTACAATAAAAATCATCACGGATACATTTCTACAAGATTTTTAATCTGATCAATTCACGGAAGGAAATTCTATTTCCTATGATGAGATCTGTACTGTGCAAACAAGAGCAATTGGAAAGGTGGAAAAGTTGAATCCCCAAATTCATCATTTTTTATACAGAGTAATTGGTTTGAAGATTGTTTTTTTTCCTTGAACTCACTATAACAACTGCTTCGCCTCAGGCAATTTGGCAGAGTAGTGTGAGTTACCAGCCGCAGAGTAACTAACATCATAAGGTCTCAGAGTGAGAAGACTGGACACGATGGTTGTTAAAGCCCAAGGCCAGACTAACAGTCTATCATTCAGGAAGCTCTGGCCTTTTTGTATACCATGCCAGCATGCTTACCTGCTGGATTCATTGCCTGGCCTTTGAAGGGGGTGGCACACCCAAGGCTGGGACAGTCTGTTTAGATAGCATTCTGTGGCTGTTTTGCCCACTCTAGGCACTAGGCTGGTGGCCATAATGCTAGCTACGGTCACTCAGTTCAGGTTCCCCTTCTTATTACCAGGAGAGATTGTTTAATTTGAAATTTCAGAGTCATCAAAAGAATTTGTTGAGAGGAGTTGCATCCACACTGTGGAATGCATTATACTTAGATAACCAGAGATCCTAAATGTAACCAGGGAACTGATATATATGTAACAAATTTGTAATAATGTCCAAGCATAACAATGGGTGACTCTGGATTAATGTTAAATCCTTCTCATCTGGGTTGTCCTTATGAGGCTGCTTAGCTAGGTTCTCTTCTGGCCCAAGGCTGAATACTTTTCTTCTTTTGCCATCCCAGTTATGGTCAGCCTCCCTCTATAGCTGGTGCAGATTGTTCCAATACACTGATCTATAAAACTTTTCTTTTTAATTTAACATAGCACTTTTTATAATACTTTGGATCCTCACATAGAAAAGGGACATAGTTATCTCCTTGATGTCTCTGACTCTCATTTCTTTGTATTTCCTGGTTCCTTGCTTGCTTTGATTTTGGCTTGTATACCTATAACAACCTGGATTATCTACATATAACAACCTGGCCTCTGTTTGTCTGGTCCCCATTCTCACTGGTACCCTACCTCTCAGATTGTAGCCTTGCCTGGTTCAAACCAAACCAAACCAAACCAGAAACTTTTTATTAACACCCATAATCATAAACACGGCTCTTGTACATCTAAGAGTGTCTCAGCTAATAATTATAGCAATCAATCTCTTTTCCCCATCATAAGCACCCTATGCTCCTCTATGTTCCCTGAATACACTGTGCTCTTTCATGGTTCTGTTTCAAGCTGTTCCTGTGCTAGAACATACCCTGTGCTCTCTACCCAAAGAGTACCTCTCATCCCAGCTCAGTTGTCTCTGACTCCCCTGAAGAGATTTACACTCTCTCATTTTCAATCCTTAACATTTTATTCTTAATTCTATTACCATGTTGAAATTATTTGTTTTTGTGCTTACTTGTTCCTTGATTGAAAATTGTGCAGTAGTCATTTTGTATACCATGCCCCTTGAACAACATCAGGCATGGAGTAAGTCTACAACAAAAGGTTGACGAATGAATGTGCTGTTCTTGAAAACTCCTTACAGCTTTAAGCATCTAAGGGTCTATGAATATCAACAAAATTATGGCAGCAAATTCATTCAGTAGCAAATATTTATTAAGTATTTACTATCTGCCAAACTCCAACATGGTGCTTGGCATGCATCAGAGAACAAACAAAGATCCTTGTGCCCTTGGATTTTACTTAGTGAAGAGAGGCAGGCGAAGAATAATAGACATGATAAATTATCCAATTCTATAGTATGTTGGAAGGTGATAAGTGCTACCACAAAAGAAAATATAGAGCAGGGTCAGAGAGATTAGCAGCGCTGGTGTGATGGTGGACGACTTCCAGTTCCTCACTGTTGCTTCTAAGTATGACATCTACTAATATTCAACATTTGAACCAAACAGTTGAAGCACTTCATGTGCTCATTTAATTCTCAGACTAGCCAAATGAGGTAGGTGCTATTATTCCTATTGTCTTTGTTAATACGGATTAGGAAATGGAGAGAGAGTTTCAGGAACCTGACTAAGGCCATGCGACTAGAGCATGGCAGGGTAGGATTTGGATGGAGCCAGTCTGATCTAAAAACTCAGGTTCTTAGCCAGTGTTAATGAGTGCCCTGACTTCTCGGGGAGGTGATACAGTTCCTAAATTCTCCACTTCACTTTTTAAATTACAGTAAGTTTTTCTTTTAAAGACAGTAGTTTTATTGAAAAATAAGAAATCTCTTTACAGCCAGGGGGCAGCAAATGATTGCTTTTGAACTATGTATAAGGCAAATGAAAAAATACAGACAGATTTTAAAACTGTTTAATAAGCCCCCAAATAAGAAAATGGAAGTGTTCCCTGGCCTTTTCTTTATTCTTTTAGAATAAGATTAATTACTTTCATGCTAAAAGTAACATTTAAAAAATTACTTTAAAATAATAAATTTACAGAAGGAATATCACCGTCTTGATCTGAATCTTGGTCTATCAGAATCTCTAATATTTTTCCACTTTGATTTTATATTTTAAGATGCCGGAATACATATATTCTTTATAAATACTTTAATTGCTGTTTTCACAACTAGAGTATGGAATAAAATGGGTATTTATGCTCATACATTCTCAATTAGAAATGAAATTTAAAATTCACATCTATAAAATATTTTTTAAAGATTCAAAAAAGAAGAAAGTTGTGTGGAAAAATGACCACCAGCTTACATATTAATCTAGGTTTGCTGAGTTGTGAAAAGTTATATCTGCCAGATACTGTCAATGAAGATTTGGGGGTACTTTTAGAGCTTTTTAAAGGGATAATATGTAGAATAGCAGAATGGGGCATCTGGTCTTTAAGGACTGTTAATAAATAGCAACTCAATAATTCTTAGATAACCTAATGGGAAAACTGAGACTTAGATCTTATTTTTCCAAATCAAAATGAAAGAATAGGAATTGTGGCACAGGATTCCTAACATTCTGATGACATTAGTCTTAAACCTGAGGGAATTCATAACTCTTTATTGACCATCAGGTTAACACCAACCCAAAGTGAAGAATGTAAGCTTTCCCCTTCCAGAAGGGCAGGGGTAACTGTGGGTGAAGAGAGAGGAATTAGGCCAGCCAGTGCTGAAGCCAGGATGGGGGCAGAACATTAGGTGACTTTACAGCCTAGACTGCTGGGTTGGGACATGTCCCAGCTCCTGCGGAAGCTCTGACCCAGGCTGGGTTATCTGCTGCAGCAGCCTAACAAGATGGTCTTACCACGGGGATTGGGCTCCAGTGACCCTGCTCCGAAGTGTCTCCTCTCAGGAGGCCACCACTCAATGTTGCTTTTTAAAAATTCAGAACAACATCTTTAAAAATAGTACATATGCTTGAAGGAAAACACATTATACTGTCAGTCATTATTAACACTTTCAGGTATCTGATGTCCTCAGCTCATTTTCTTCAGAATCGGGACGATTTGGCTGACTCCCAGAACTTGTTTTTTAGGTCTTATTTATCAACCCCTTCCTCCTGGGGCCTTCCCTGACCTCTCTCTTCCTCTCCCACAGCCCACTGGGTGGCATTACTGTGACTCTTGTCACACTGTACCATAATTGCCTGTTTGCTGGTCACCCCTCAATTGAGGCCAAGCACCCTGTCGTATTCATGTTTGAATCACTCTTGACCCTAGCACATGCCTGGCACAGACTGAGTGACTGAAAGAAAGGGGGTGGGAGGAAGAAAGGGTTGGAGGGATAAGGACGAAGAGACATATTTGTAGCAAGGGCCCCTGCTGAGGGAGGTAAAGCATAGATTCTGGAAGTAAGAAGGGGTGATTGAGGTCAAGTCAGAGGCCTACAGTTTGAGGGTAGGGAGCCTTGAAGGACAGCATAAATTTCATGATATTGTTCAATGGTTGTTTTTTGCCCAGGTGGGAGAAAATAATTATCTGGACTCTTCTGGGTTCTAAAGTAACAGCTGGTTGCCATTTCCTAACTCTTCTCCCACCTCCATTTATAGGGCTTTATATTTCACAAAGAACTTTCTACTTTTTCTCAAATAACAAACATAAGAAGAGGTTCTTTTCATACATGCATTTGAAGAACTGAGGAAAGTTCTAGGCACAGGGAAATATATTTTTAGTAGGTGTCCAAACATATTTGACATATAAATATTGTATAATATTTATATTTATAAATTTAACTATATATACATATATTTGTATTTCTACATACTATGTCACATTTATATCTCCCCCCTGTTTGGGTCCTAAATCTAGGTGGCCTCATGGGTGCTGATTCATTGGCCCACATGCTTTGTACAGACTTCTCTCCGATTTGAGCTCCTCTATGGATCCCATCATAACCCCAATCCTCCCTTACCCTGCTTGCTGAGCTTTCCCAACTGTATTTCTGTATTGCCATGGAATCTGAACAGCTATGGAATCATGTTTGTATCTCTCTTCCAACTCTTAAAACAATCCATTTGATATTAGTTTTAGTGCATTTGTATTCTAAGCTTCCTTACTCTTTGAGCTTAGTCATCTTTATGTCCTCTGCATGTAGCCATGTCCCTCCCTCGAGGCTTTGCGCTTGCTGTCCCCTTTGCCAGGAGTGTTCTTTCCCCAGATGTGTGCATGCCTAGCTCCTTCACTTTCTTGATATCTTGACCCCAAAGTCACCTTGTCAGTGCCTAAAATCCTCCTGTCCCACAGCATTTTGTAGCTCCCTTTCTTGCTTTATTTTTTCCTCCTTAGTACACAATACATCCAGCATTCTATATATTTTACTCATTTACCTGGTTCATTTTCTGTCTAAATTATGAGTTCCACAAAGGCAGAAATTTTTGTCTATTTTTTTCAGAACTGTATCTCCAGGATACAACACACAGTAGGTGTCCATTAAATATTTAACAAATAAAGGAATACATAAATAGCACTGTTAAATAAATACAGTAGAAATGAATCAGAGTATGTAGGCATTGGATCTGAGCCTAGAACTGATGTCAAGGCAAATGAATGATTCTTTCCAACATGTGTAGATGGGCACTCTAAATTAATTCACATTTACCTGGATTTGTTCAGTTTATGAAAAGCCAAGTATTTGTTTCATTAATGTTTATGATATATATAGTTTTCAATAAAGAGTGGCTATATAAAGATTTCCAACCTATTTCCACAGACCAAAGGGCAATATAAGTCTTTGTCTCTTGGATTTTCAGAGAAATGATTATGCTTCTAAGACATCTGTTCAGCTCGTCATTTTTGTTTCCTCCTGTGATTTATACAATTGAGCCCATTGGTACATATTTGTTTACATAATATGATGTATAGTATTGGTCAATTCTGACCATAGAAATGTCCTGAAGATTTGTGGTAGCACTGGGCTTTACAATGTGTGGTTTTATCATTGAAAAATCAGATTTCTTTTCTGGTAAACAAGTGAACATTGAGCATATTGACAGGTATTTTGTATAAAGATATTTGGATTTTTCACCCCGCTGCAAAACAGTGAGTTGCAAGAAGACTTAGTGAACTAACACTAAAGAAGCAGCTCTTTCACTCACTGAAGCTAAGCTTGGATCTGGGCAAATTTGGGGAACTTGATATGCCGGGCCGAAACGTGGAAATACTAGGACTTTTAGTAGAATTCGTAAAAAAAGAAATAATAATTTCACTATTCATTTGAATGCAAATATTTCCCAGAAGGCATTGCCCTTGAAAAGTTTTGAAATTTTATCTTAAAGTAAAGAAAAAAATATGAGAAATATGAACATTATATGAATTTTGCTTCTGGAGCAGGAAGACTTCATTTTATAATCCTGATCTGATTTATTTAGTCAGTTTCCCTCAGCTTTAATTAGAGTTCTTGGTTTTGTCAAATAAAAAACAAACTTGGACTTAGTAAGGAGAGACTTTATTTGAGAGGATTATTGAAGAGGGGAAGGGACTATTGAAACGTTGTGAGGGGCTATTGCAGTAGGGAGAGCACTGTGACCATGAGATCTGCAAGCATAGCAAGAGTTAGGGAAAAGGGTGTTTCTTGTATAAGAGGAGTGAGCAAGGCTAGCAAGAACCAGGTGTGGGGAGGTGGCATGAAAGGGTGGCGTAAGGACAGATCAGAAAATGTTTTACCCTGACATGAACCTATTTTTGAGGAGGGACTTGTAAATGGGAGCTGTATGCTGTCCCAGGCTGAGAGTGGGCTCACGTTCAGGGGCCTAAAAGAAGGAGAGAAGCTTAACCAAAGTTTGGTTGACAAGCATTTTTTTCCAATTGATCAATGGGGACAAGGGCTTCCGCTAATCATTTATGAAGCAAAGACTGGCCTTGTCATGGGTAAACAAGGGGGGCATCCTTGAGTCTTATCTAAGTCCTATAGGAAGGGTGGTTCTTTGCAGCAAGCCATTTTCCAGAATACAAAAGGGTGGGAGAATTCTTTTAACCTTCACTGTTTTCCAGGAGCACAGAGCTCAGGTAAAATTCAACATTGTCAACTTCTCCACCTGGAGTGAATTTGGAAAATACTCTGGCCTTGTTCTATCTTCTTGATTAAAGGATTACAATGAAAACAATCTGATGGTTGCTAATTTTGACATTTGAAATTTCCTCTCCAGGGTGTTCCTGGAAAAAAAAAAAGTGAATATATAAAATAACTCATTAAAAGAAAAAGGTGTGTTTGGACCTTTTTTCTTGCAGATAAAGTGCATATTAGAGGATATAATTTTCTGGTATATGGTGACTGGCTAGCAGAGGCATTGCATATTTAATTGTTGCAAATGAGAACTGTAGGAGAAAATAAATCTTCTTTAAAACATTGATTAATAAAGATTAATGCTTAGAAATTTTATCATAAAGGTAAACACCCAGGTCACTGTAAGCTACTTGCTTTACAAAAAAATTAAAGATTATTTCCTGACCCTCTGGAAGGTTCATTCTACAATGAATGACATTGTTATGGCAGAAAGTTGCATAAAGATAGAAGGAATTAAAGCTAAAAAGCTAGATGTTTCATTTTGTTGTATTGTGTTGAAAAAGACCATAAAAACACAAAATTTAGATTTAAATCAGTTTATTCTTTTCAGAAACATGTTGGATACATCAACTTAGAGATAACTGCTCACTATATTTTCTCTTGTAGCTATGTATTTATATTAAATTCTGATTTTCTTTAAAATAGCTCAAAGAAAATACGCATGAGGAAAATGTATAATTTTATTAAGTCTCTGAAATTCTGAACATATGCAAAACGAATAAAAACAGGCTGGAGGTGGGGAAGTTTCAGGGAAAATTTTGTAGATGTGGCCACCTTGCAGGAAAATTTCTTCTCACTGGGCCCATTCCTTGAGGAGAGCTTGTATCTAGTCTGAGTCTGTCACTTAGCAACTGGGTGACCCCAAGGCCACCTAAATTTTCCTAGCTTCATTTCCCTCATCTGTTAAATGCAAACTAGATAGTCTGAAAGGATCCATGTAGTTTTAAAAGTTTATTGTCTTAAAGCCAGAAATTCCTTAATTTGTGAAGCAATTAAAAAAACCTAGAATCATCAACAGATTTCCAGCTCTAAAAGATTTGTAGGAGGTGCAATTAGCGAGGAGGATAGGAAGAAAGGAGAAAAAAGAAAGCTATATAAAGTAAACAGCAAAGGAGAGAGATTTTCTCTGAAAAAAGCTAAGTGCTCAGAGAAAAAATATTCTTGCTGATGACACTTTCCCCGGGATCCTGCCTTCTTGCTTCCTCTTACAGAGGCTCATCCTGGCTGGGGATCTTCACAGGGTCATCACTTACGCCAAAGAAACTCCCCTCTTTCTGTTTTTCTTCTCTTCTTTCTGCTCAGTCTCACCAGCCAAGGCTCATTCTGGTTTCTGGAATTGGCTGCACCTGTGACAGCCTCCCCAGTTTTTCCCAGAGACCTCCACAGACCATGTATGAAATGGCTTCCATGGCTATTTCCATTTTCAGACAGTAGATGTCTCTGGTTTACTATTAAAAAGATCTTCCTGGTTGTCATGTGTGTTCCCACGTCTCCTATAGCAAGTTCTGTGTTGAACCATCTTAGAGTTAGAAATTTTTCCTGGCAGTAATTTCACAAATTTGTGTAAAATACTCAAACAATGCTTCCTTATTTTAGGTATTTCTGTAGAGTTATTTTCTGATTGTGGTGTCAGTGAGTGGGGAAAACTAGCTCCCTGCTTTAGAGATCTTCATTAAATGATGCCGTCCTCCATGAGGTATTGAGATGTCGCCTTTTGGAAAACGGATTTAAAAAAATGTGTGTAACTAACAATATCTTCCAGCTAAACCTCTGTTGTTCTAGTTCTAATTTCTTTAAAGACACTTTTGAAATTCTATCACTCATTTGATTTTTATTCCTTTGTATATTTCCCTTTCTTTTTAAGCCATAGGACATTCTTTAGCCTTAAAGGACGCAGTTGAGAATCAGTTTTCCTGAAACAGTTTGCCCTTTTCTTCCTAATGCTGTGCCAGTAAGCCAAAGGGAGCATTAGAGAGCGGATACACACAGCTCCACAATAAACAAACAAGACGTATTACCATCAGGAAGATCTGTCTACCTTTTGTAAAAATTTCAAAGATGCCTTCAGTGGGAGGTGTTTCAAGAATTTTCATGGAAAACAAAATTATGGAGAATCTGAAGAAAATTTATCTTATCATTAACAAACATAAGTTTTGTAACTCAAGTGACTGATTTTCCCAGTATAGAATTCCATTTATTTCACTGAACATATGTTTTAAGCATAAGGTCTCTCTTCCTTTTTTTCCCCCTTGGTATTTGACCAAATGTCACTTAAAATCAAAAACTTACATGCATAAATTAAAATAAAGAGGGTTTTAATTTCCTTTAAAAATGTCTTTAAAACTCATAGTTTTTCTCAAAACCTTGAATCATATTGGTTTGTCTGGAAAATAGCTATTTAATTTTAAGAAATCAATCAATTTTTTGTCACTGTTGTTTGACAGTAACCTAAATATATTTTGGGAGATAAGTTAAATTTTGATGAGCTCTATGATTAGCCTTAAAAACACTTAAAGATCTCCCATATACTCACATCTGGTAATTTTGAGCGGATCATAATCTAAAAATGATCCCTAACTTCTCTCCCAGCAGTAAGGTCCTGTCATTTCGCTGTTGCCCTCTTATTCTCCAATTACCTCAATGCCTACCCACTGAACACAGTGCCTCCCTGAGTGGATGATAGGTTTTTGTAGCTGTCAATTCTAGACTTATTGTTTAATTTGGGAATGAGCTGTTTCAATAGCACACACCTTTCAGATCTCTCAGAACCAGCAAAAACTTTGTCTGAAGCAAAATATTAGTTTATATCTCACATGCCTGTAATTCTGAGATTATGTAGTTATTTTTTCCTGAATAAAGTTAGAATTCCAAAATGACAACAAAAATGTCTTCACTTCATCCTAACTCTGTGATATTGCTGTCTGGCAAGGGCTACAGCTAAACCCATGATTTAAATTTCAAACTTAGTGAGAAATCATCTTTGAGAGCCAGAATACACAAAGCAGCAATTGCAACAATATCCTTCCACAATATATGTTAGAAAGACCATCACAAACACCTTGCCAAAATTATTAATTTTCTAGAAGAAAAACACATGAAGCAAATGGTCTTGTAGGACTAATATGTACATGCCTTGAAAATTGCTTTGACTGGAGGTAATATATAATTGCTGAACTATATGTTCAAGACAGCGGAATTCTTGTTAATTCATACTTTATTTCATTACTAAATGTACTTGAAGAAACCAACTATCTATGAAAGCTGAAGTTCTGAGGACTCAGAATATTTTCTGCAACCCAGCCCCAGTCTGAGGTTTTAATACCTAAGAATTAGACAAGGAAGGTGAGGATATAGGTAATATTTCCTCTTTCTCCCCTCCCCTTCATGTTTCTCATAACCAGTCATGATTTGATAAAACAGTTCTGCTCAGGTGTTCTGTCTTCAACTTCAATATCCTGGTTGTAAACTAACCTCTCTTTCTTCCAAACTGTAGTATTTTTAATCCCCTTATTTCTGTCTCTTCCTGCAGGTTCAAAAACCAGTGGCCAAATGGAACCTACTCTCTCTTGTTCCTCCTCTAAGCCTTTGTGGTCATTAAATTCTTCTTCTGCAACGTTTTCTCTTTTGATTGTCAAAATAAATGTTTTCACTCTCTCCTCTTCATACCTGATTGACAGGTCAAAATTCAAATGTCTGTTCATGACATTGTTTTTTATGTTTTTCCTTCATCCTCCCCAGAACTTAGAGTTTAGACTCTATTGCTGGTAAAAGCAAATACAGACTTTGCTGGTAGATTTTTTAAAAACCTGGCCCAACTGGCGTGATCCTTACTCCTCTGCCCACAATGACAGCACTCTCCTTGGGACACCACCTCTCCCCTGCCTCTCCACCTCTTTCCGTGATCCCTCTACCTCCTGGCCTTTGTTCATGCTGTCTCTGCCCTGCTTCATTTTGCTTACTCAGATTCAGCCTAGTCTTCATTCTAGTCACAGCACAAGTCCCAGATGCTGCATTGTTTCCCCAAAGTGCGCCCCGTGGTCCTTTCCCTGCTGGAAGTTCTTTGCTGGCACCTCTAATGAACATTTGGACTTCCCTTGTGCTCTTACTATGGCTTCATGTGACCCCTGCTGTGTCTCCAAGAATATTTCAAACTCCTGAGGCTGAGCATATTATCTTTTTCAAATTGCCCAACGTGTTTTGCTGTTGTGTTGATGTCATTTGTGCTCCTTGTATCCTGATGACTGCTCTTTCAAGTGATCTTCACACCTGAGACCATGGTTGTTCTTCATTTAGAAATCCCTCCCTTCTTCAGACAGAGAGAAGCATGTGATTTCAAATGCTGCTTCTTCTTTTGGCTTTTTAAAAATAGCTTTATTGAGATATAATTTACATACCATAAAGTGCACCTGTTTTAAGTATACAAACCAATAAGTTCTAGTATATCTACAGAGTTATGTAAACTCCACCACAACCTAACTTTAGAATATTTTTATCACCTCCAAAAGAAACCTGGTACCTATTTCATTCATTCTCCTATTGATTGGCATTTAACACACCAATATTTTAAAATGTTGAATGCATCAGAACATCTCCATTCAATAGTGTGGCTATCATTGAGGGAAGGCTATTAACCAATTTTTGATAGGTCTTTTAATCAATTATAAATTTTCCCATCACTCACTAATGCTTAAAGCTACTTGGTTAGGCACTCTAGTTTTAAAATTTTGTCTTTTGATGCATCAAACTCCAATGCATAAGAAAATTTGGCTCTTGTGCAATGGCAGATTATTATTATTTTTTTAACAAGAAACTGTGTCAACAGGACAACTCATTCAACCATCTCGATTGAATTGATGAGTTGATTTAGTTTTTACAACGCTGTTAAGACTGATTATTTGATCAAGAACATTTGCCATTTTATTCAAGGTTGTCAAATTGTTTGAGTGTGTGGACATAGTCTTATATCTCTGTTAATTAATTTAAAAATTGGTGGCAAAGAAATAGGACCTAATGCAAAAAGAACTTTGAGGAAGCATCTCTTTGGAAGCCAGCTAAGTGTCTAGCTCCAAAGCTCCCTGTGCTTCTTAAAAACTGACAGTAGTAATTTAAACGTTTTATTAAACAGATGGGCCTGGTTTAGTGAGTAAAGATATCAATTTGTAGATGGCAAATCAGGAGTTGCAGTTAATGTAGGTACCCTATGCCCTTGTGACTACTTCCAGTATTTGGAAACCATTAGTAGGAGGCTGACATTTTGATACTTATTTATTTATTACTTCTTCATGGTTTTATGTATAACTTGTCAATTTTACTTTCTAAATATTTCTTGAGTCTGTCCTCTCATAGCATCTCCCAGCTCCAGCCCTCGTTCTCTCTCTTGGATTTTTGCTTAATCTGGATTCCTGCTTCCATGCTTGTGCACCTTCCCTCTAACCACATACCCAAGCTATCTTCACATTGCAGCCAGAGTGAGCCCTCAAGATCAAATCCATCCATGTCGGGTCTCTTCAATGTGCCTCCATCCCAAGGAGAACAAAGGGCACGCAGCTTAGCATAGTAGACAAGGTGCTCTGTGTCTATGCTCTGCTCAGACCTCATTTGCTGCCAATCTCCCCGCACATTTGATGTTCTAATAACACAACTCCTGGATGCTTCTCTGCACACACTCTAATATTTCATGCTTCTCTTCCAGCAGCTCATTCTGCCTGCAGTGGTTGCCTTTTCATCTTTCTTTGCATAGCTAATTTGGATTCGTTTTTAAAGACAGTTCGGGTGTCATCTAGAAAGCCCTTCCTTGACCACAGGTTAGGTGAAGGGTCCCTTTTCTATGCTCCCATAAGACCCCTTGTCTACTGCCATCATGTTATTTGTCTTATTATTTTTGAAATAATTTGGATATATGACCCGCACTGGTGTGCACATTCCTCAATGGCAGGGAGCATGTTTTAATTATCTCTCTGTTCCCAGTGTCTGGCAAGTAATAGGTACTTTATAAAGGTTTGCTGACTTGAAGGGAATTTTGTTGAATAAATTATTAAATTTCTTGGTTCATAGATCGCTTCTGCCTTTTTTGTACCTTCTTTCTAAATGTTTGTTCATCTCAATATTGTCACTCTAATTTACAACCACTGTTTTTCTGGAAACTTATGGGTATAACGCACCTTTTCATGATGTTTATGGGAGTGCATCAAACCTGATCTTAGGATGAAAATGGTGGATGAACGTCTGTGTGGTATTTCTTAATTGAACCATAATGACTCTGGGCCAAAAATGCTCTCAGATCGCTTTAGTGTCAAGCTGATATCAATTCTTTATATGTTTCCATTTATTTGTTGATTAGACACTTTCCAAACTGAAAGTTAGATAAAAATATTAATTATAGCTCCCATTTCTTTTATTATTTACTATCTGCCAGCCTCTGTAAAAACTCTCTCACATTTATTATACTTAAACATCCTATCAATAAATGCAGAAGAAATCATTATTCCCATTTTTACATCCAGGGAGACTAGGTCTCAGAGAGGTTAGGTAACTTGCCCAAAGTCACACTGCTATGTGCGACACAGTTAGGATTCAAACCTAGAGGTGTCAAACTCCAAAGCTCGTGTCCTTTCCACTTAGTTTCAATGCCTCTGGAAAGGCAGTCTCTGGAAGAAGAAGCCACAAAGGAGGTAAATTGTGATAACAAGGAGATGAGAGCAGGCAACAGTCAGACACTGCTTGGAGAGGGTAAGCATTGAAGTAGTAAGTCATGATTAAGCTTAGGGTGGCAGAGTGGATGTCCCTTGAGGGGAGAAAGGCAGGCTGTGTAAAGGACACTGGAAAGGGAGATGAAGGTCTGCCGAAGACACAGCGTGCTCAGGCCCCAATTTTACAAGTGACCGGCTCTGATAGGAAATGTTTTGGTGCTTACTACTCATCACATGAACTAGGCAAAACTCTGTACGGAGGAATCCTTCCTCTGCCCTTAAGTTTGTTTTATTTTTCCAGAAAGCAATGAAAAAGAGGAAAAAGAGAGAAATTAAAGTAAAAGGAGGAAAACAAATATAGATTGGTAAATAAATAAATAGGAAGGATTGAGAAATACTGATAACAGAGCTGGGAAGGCTCACTGGGCAGTTTTCTATGCAAACATCAGATCCTTGGAGAAATGATTCCTTTCCAAAATATTTTGGGAGCTGAAATTATATACCCCACAAATTATTTTTCAAGAAAAGCCATTTGGCTTGATTTTAACTTCAATATTTAAAAGACCTGCAATCATTAGTCTTTTTTACACTTTAAGATTTTTTTGAGATCCCATTTTCCTAACATTTGAACAAACTATTGAAACAGAAATAGAAAAACATAGATTTCTTCCAAATGATGTGAGCACTGCTTTATAATTTGGTTAGTATATAGAGGTGACAGAATGCTTTGTAATTTTGTCCATAAACTGTGGGTATGGGTGTTCAGTTTTAAATGAACATCATTCATGAAAGTTGTTACATCACTTGTTTCCAGAATTTTTACTATAAATCAATTTCCTCTCTCTTTTTGGCACAGAGTTAAACCCTTCAGGTAGGTCAGCTTCTTCCCAGTATAAAGGCAGATTTGAAATACCAATCTTTTTGAAACTGAAAAAATGGTAAGTGTATTGATAAATTGTGTATAGATGGTTGTGTAGAAACCATTAACATTGCATATGAATTAAATTTAAAATAAAGCTTAATTTTAATATATTTATTCTTGTAAATTATATTCAATCTCATGCCTTTACTTTCAGCTACATATCTATATAAAATAGTACATTTAAAAATAGCTTATTTTATTTTATTATTTATTTATTTATTTTGAGGAAGATTAGCCTGAGCTAACTACTGCCAATCCTCCTCTTTTTGCTGAGGAAGCCTGGCCCTGAGCTAACATCTGTGCCCCTCTTCCTTTACTTTATATGTGGGATGCCTACTACAGCATGGCTTTGCCAAGTGGTGCCATGTCCGCACCCGATCCGAACCGGGGAACCCAATGCCACCGAGAAGCAGAACATGTGAACTTAACTGCTGCGCCACCGGGCCGGCCCCTAAAAATAGTTTATTTTAAAATGAGACAAAATTAAAAAACTTGACTCACAGGAAAATTGAGCGAGGGGGAGAATGAACTTTCTTTGACCTGGGATAAATGAAAAAGTGATTTCAACCAAAAATAATTTTTCTCCCTGTAGAGCGGGAAGGTAATATATGGAGACATCTTTGCAGGACCCAGACGTGTCATTTCAGGATCCTGCCAGATGTCATATGTGCTCCAGAAGACCTCACAGAATTGGGCAGGAAGCTTGGAATTTGCTGCCTGAGCCACACACAAGGAGGACACAGGGCCAATAAGGAAAGATTGCTGCATATATCAAGTGTGCTGAAAGCTGATGTAACAGGAGGCTCTGGAGTGTCCAGATGCTTGCCTTAGTTTACCCCCGTCAAGAAAGAGGCAAGGGGGCCAGCCCAGTGGCTCAGTAGTTAAGTTTGCATGTTCCGCTTCGGCAGCCCGAGGTTCACTGGTTTGGATCCTGAGTGATGACATATGCACCACTTGTCAAGCCATGCTGTGGCAGGCATACCATATATAAAACAGAGGAATATGGGCACAGATGTTAGCTCAGGGCCAGTCTTCCTCGGCAAAAAGAGGAGGATTGGCAGCAGATGTTAGCTCAGAGCTAGTCTTCCTCAAAAAAAAAAAAAAAAGACAGAAAGAGGCAAAGTCAGTTGGAGTGGGGAGAACAAGATCCCAAACTTACTCCCAAGTCCTTTCCTTGTCCTCTTCCCCTAGGATTTGGGAGGAAAGTGCATGTGAGGAAGCAGTTCAGATTATGCAGAATTCACTTCAATTTAAATATCAGGCCATGATGATATGACTGCAAGGGTTAGGCCTACCGTTATATATGTTCTCCTTTTTAGCGTTTGTTACAAATGGGCCAGTTTGTTCATTTCTTCCTTCATTTCTTCCTTCCCTCATTCATTTAGCTATCAAGCATTAATTGCATTATCATTTTGCTTGGAGCTGATGGTGATGTAAGGCATGGGCAGAGCCGACAAGGAACCTGTGAATGGGCATTGCTGTCCATTGCTCACAGAATTCAGTCTACTTGGGGTATATTCAGTAAATTAGTAAATTGAATAAATAACTTGATTATTGCACATCATGATGGCTGCTTTGAAAGGAATGAACAGGATACAATGGTAGAGAACAATGCTGGGGAGAAAACTACTTAGAGTGTTCAGGGACAGCCTCTTTGAGGAGGGGACATGGAGGCTCAAACTTAAGATAAAAAGGGGTCAGCCATGCAAAGATGGGAGGAGAACATGGCATGCAGAGGAAACAGCATGCGCAAAGACTTTAGGCTTCGAGGTTTGCACTTCTTGAGGTGTGAAGGAGCTTGTTATTTTCAAGGCACAGAAAGAAAACTATTATTTCTTCCACAGCTGGAGCTTTTGTGAGTAAGAGAGAGGGGCACAAACTGGGAGGATGGGTAGGTGAGCGCCAGGTTATGCAGTCTTTTAAGGTGAGGGAAATAGCTTGGATTTTCTTTAAAATGAAATGTGAAGCCATTAAAAGGGCTTAGGCAGGGGAGAAATATGAACTAGTTTGTGTTTTAAAAAGAATGCTGGGACTGCTGTGTGAAGAACAGATGCAAGCGGGCAAGAGAGGAAGCAAGGAGAGCCATAGAGAGGCTCCTGCGCTGTGAAAGGGCAGTGGTTTGTGTGGGGTGGTGACAGAAATGTTCGGGTGGGGAGGGAGCAGATTGTGCAAGCAGAATCGCCAGGGCTGAGCATGGGAGCTGTTCTCTGCTCATCCTTCTGTCCACCTGTGTGGAGCCTGCGGCTCTGAGAAGACAGTATGAAAATCACTAATCTACATAGTGTAAAAACAAGTTTTGACTGACATTTTCAGACATGTGACAATTATTTGACTGAACCGACTAGATTACCTAGTGGTCGAATCTATAATTTTTCAAAAGCTAAGATTCTAGTTTATCATATTCAGAAGTTACAAGACAGTTTTTGATGATGGAAATATATTTATTGAGGTATATAAAACCTGTTTACCACACGTTTTATGTCAAGTGTTCTTTGGAGGAAATAATTTCTAAATCCCTGACTTTCAATCTGATGATTGAAATCTCAAGATTGAGGGGAAAGCATAAAGAAGGGAAAAGACCGCCAGAAGAAAGAGAGAGCAAAGATTTAATGGCACACACAAAAAAATCAAACCAGGTCATGTTGCCCCACTCGATCTCAATTTTTCAAAACTGGACCCCTTCTTTCAACGCACCATGTTTGGAAGGCAAAGACAATTGCTTGTGTGCTTTTCAGCCTTAGACAGGGTGTGTTTCTGTATTTCATTTTGCTCCAGTAGCACACACCCCGACAGAGCTCCGGCTTGATGATTGTAATTCTCCTTCTCTGGGACTTCCAGCAGGGCTGTCCTGTCACTTGCTGCTCAGGCAGAATGCGGCAGTACATCTGTGGCTGATTGGAGAATGGGCAATCATATTACCCCATCCTGTATAATTTGATATGTGGGGGTCACTGAGGACTCTGGCAATGTTTCTTTGTTTCTCTCTCTCTCTCTCTTTTTTAAAAGGATGAAAATTGCATTTCCTCTGTATCCACGCCTGTCTATTTTCACAATCATTTATCTTTTCTTAGGGAGAATTGTGTGGCATTTTACGTACTCTCAAGTCACATGTCATTTTAGGCTAAAGGTATTTATACTGTTTGTAACATGAATGACAAGAAGAAAATGAGACTATGTGGTAAGATTATGAAGCAGTGTTTTAATAGATTTTATTTCTACTTAATCAAAGAGGCTTATATCCCATGGAAGGATAGAGTTATTCTATCCTATTCTGTTCTATCCTGTGCTGTTCTGTTCTGTTCCATTCCATTCTGTTTCATTCGCTTCCGTTCCATTCTTCTGCTCACCGGATTCTTAAGTCTGGCAGCAGCCTGGAAGAGAAAGAGAGCTGCTGCTGCTGCTGCAGCTTTGTTTGGTTGGCAATGTAGTTTTTGACCCACATGGTTAGTGAATGTTGGGAAAGCTGTGGATGCAGAGGTCAAGTCAGGAATCATGATGCTGTACACTTTGCTGGATCACCAGGTACCTCTGTTTATTGTCCCATGAGCATGCTAGTTTAAGCCTGTTCAGAATGATGGGAAATTGGATAGGAAGAAAGATCAGCAATTTGTGTGCACAGCTCTGGGCTCCTACCCAGAGAGAAAATGTAAGACAATGCACACAGGTAGGGGCCATACATCCTGCCTGCAAGACCAGATGGATGTTGCGTCTCTGGTTTCCTTCACTGGCAAGTTTACTGATGTTAAATTGGGCTTGGGGAAGATGAAAAGCTTGGAAAGGGTGGCAGACGGTTCAATTGGAGGTATTCCACCTACCCCAGGCACCCCAGGAGGTAGAGATAGGCTGATTCCAGAGAGAGGATATAACTAATCATTTCCCAGTTATCTAGAATTTTCTGCATAAGGAAATCAATCTTTCTCTATGGTCTCTTATAACATTTACCCAATTTATTCTTTCAATACTTTTAGTGACGGTAGGGTGAATGCTTATCTAACTTTTCAAAAGACAAGAACAAATTTTAAGAAGGAAATATAGCCCATGTGGAAACTCTAATTTTCATTATTAGACATGGGTATAATTTACTCAAGTTGTTGACTACCAAGATGTAGGCCTGGGTGAAAACCCTCGCCTTGAATCACAACTCTGATTCTCGTTACTGTCTCTGTAGGCAGATACTTTCTATCTCTGCTCCTCAATTTCTTCATGTGTAAAATGTGGATAATCATGTCACCCTCTCAGTGTTGCTGTGAGGATTAAATGAGATAATGAGGATTAAATAATTGTGAAGCTCCTGCCAGCAACTTTTCCAGCCTCTATCAAAGTTAATCGAGTTACGTCTACTTTGGAAAGCTCTCCCTGACTAATCAAGCCCACAGTGTGGTGTATGTTTATCACACATTGCTACCTATTACTAGTTAAGTATATATTTTATGTTCTTAACTAGTCCAGGTAGTTTCTAAAGTCTTTGAGAGCATAGTACATAACTTATATTTTTTGGTGTATGCTATTGAACCTAGTATGGTGAGTTGTACATGAGCCACACTAAGCAGAGATTTGTTTATTGAAAACTGGAGAGACTTGTTGACTTTCTAAATTCAGTAGCTTCCCTGGTGGTATTCTCAGAGAATGCTATATAAATCACTGTGTAATGTCTACAGACATTTTCCAAAGTATTCAGCACTTCTCTTGGAACCTGGGACCAAAACATATACTTGGAGAATTTACCTACCTCAAGAGAAGGCAGCAGACAGCAGGAAGCTATGGAGAAGAATTTCCATGGAGGATTTTCCTTAAACAGACGACTGCCTTTGGCAGTCCAGGTTCCAACTGTAATATGAAATTGATGATGACAATGGGAAGATAATACTAATACTAGTGGTGATGATGATGGCTAGCACTTACAGTCTTTACTATGAGCCAGTTCTGGGACAAATAATTTATAAGTCTTTCTCATATAATCCTCACAACAATCCTTTGAACTAGGAATAATTACAATCCCTCTTTAGCAGATGAGGAAACTGATGCTCAGAAACATCAAGTTATTGTTAATGTCACAAGTAACTTACTCAAGGTCACAGACTAATAGATCTCAGTATGTATGAAATATGAAGGATGACGCCAATGCCTTACTTTGGATTTTTCCTCTATTATAACCAGCATACTGGAATGTGTGATCATGCATGCATACATACACACACACACGTATATATTATATACAGCTACTATATGATAAACTAGAGGGAAAGAAACTGCTAATTAATTTTGATTGATATATTTACTTCCATCCATAGAATGAATAACTTATAACTCAACAGAGTTAATTTTTTCTATTATTTGGGTTCAACTTTTCTTTTTTCTGATGCATTTTTGTTCTGGGAAATAACTTTATTCAAGCAAGTTTCTCCATCCGTCCCTCCTTCTATCCTTCCCTTCTTCTTTCCTTCCTTCTTTCCTACCTTCCTTTCAATAAATAGCCAAAGCAGGCAGCCACAAAGACATTCTTATCTAATTGGTGTAAAGACCAGATTAGCGATTATGTGGCTATAGCAAACTAATCAAATTCTATGAGAAAGTTGTGAAAAATGTTCACTTTAACACTATTCTGTCTTTTAAAACATAGAGTACCATATCTGAAGATTTATCTTATACAAATACAGTGGAAACAATGTGTAAGGGACTAAAGCATATTTGAATGAGATCTAAGAAAATCCCAAGAAGAAGATATCTAACCAGTAAGTATTTTAATAGATGGATAGTCCTGCTGAAATCAGAAAGTGGTTTGTAGAAAGAAGTAGAATAGCTATAATTAGTGCTGGATGCAAATGGTTAAAGCAAAGAAGTCTTATTTTATCCAGTATTGAAAGCCATCCTTGCTGTGCAAACATCATCACTTTTGCTGAAATAAACTGTACAGTGTCAGTCTCAGGTTGGTGATTGGAAAATCTAATTCTTGGGGCTTTTCTCAACCAAAGAGTACCAAAGCTCTTCAGATAGTGTGAATGTTCAAGGTTGCCCATGGCCGTATAGACTTACAGTGACACATTGCTGGGCTCTGTTAGGTAATAGAACTGGTTACTGGCTTTTGGAGGGGCTTCAGTTTAGATCTGAAATTTCCAAGCCAAGAGTGGGAAATTCTTCCCACTGTTCATTATAAATAAACAAGTCTTCAAGGAAGCTATCTCTTTTGTCAGAATGTCTGGGGCAGGAGGCCCATCAGTGAAGGCACCATTTCTTGGCAATAAAGGTCATCTAAAAATAGGGTGCTACTTTACAGTATTTTAAAAACAATTAGATGAAATTACCTTATGATTTATACTTGGAAGTAACAAATTAAATATTTTGGGGGCATATATTACGATCAGTCACTTTACAAATTCTAATAAGGGTGTGAAAAAAGATTTGTGCAATGTTCCAGCCTGTGGCTTCTGCAGGAGTCTGATAGATGCCCATGTATCTGAAGGAGACATTTTCTGATGCCAACCTTGAAGGCAAAAACAGACTGAAGGTGGTGGTGGGATGGAAAGGAGATGCCAGGGAAGATAGGACCCAAGGCTTGGAAGGGGTGAGAGAGCTCAGAGCCATCCTAGACAAGTTTCTAGATTGTTGTGATTAATATGCTTTTCACTCTTTTACAGAAACACCTCCAAGATCCTTAAGGGAATTTATGTGTATCACATAGGTTTAAAAAAAAATATGTATATATATATATGCCTAGGGGCTGGCCCCATGGCTGAGTGGTTAAGCTCACATGCTCCACTTTGGTTGTCCAGGGTTTCGCTGGTTTGGATCCTGGGCATGGCTTCCCACATAGCATAGCCAGAAGGACCTACAACTAGACTATACGACTATGTACTAGGAGGCTTTGGGGAGAAGAAGAAGAAGAAAAAAAAAGATTGGCAACAGATGTTAGCTCAGGTGCCAATCTTTAAAAAAAAATGAGTAGTTTAAAAAAATATGCCTAATAAATTGTCTTCCAACTCATGATATCCTAGATGGATCAATTCCACAAGACCTTTCAAGTGATCAGTATAACCTTATTGAAATAGCTGGACTCACAGAGAATTTTTATTTTGAGAGCTAATGAATATTTTTATGGATGTGTGTGATTAATTTCATTTCTTTCAGAATTTCTGACAGTGTGTACATGTGTGTTTTCACTTAGGGAAATGGCCAAGACCTTATTGAAAAACCGAGAAAGTACAAGATGGCATGGGTTTTAGCTTAACTCTGACTCATACATTCTTGTGACCATGGGCAAGTCACTTCATTTCTCTGGTTCTCTATTGCTTCATTTGTAAAATGAGAGAACTGATATATGCCCTTGGGTTTGTATGGATACTTAGGAAATATATGATGCTGCTGTGTGTAAATATGCTTTTAATATTCATAGACTGTTGCTTATCTTTTTCACTCTTCGCTACGAGGTGGACATTTACTTGGAGGAATGGAATAAGAATGTGGAGCAGGGATGGGGGGAAAGACAATACAGGAGAGACTGTATTATTGTGTATTCATGGACTGATGAGAGTAGTGCACCATGACCTGAGGAGTGTTGTTAACTTAACTCTCTGTGCCCATGGCCCAAAAAATTAAAGCAAAAAAGAGAGCTGGACTGAGCTAGCATTCCAAACTGCTTAATATCATCAACTAACATATATTTCAAAAACAATGTTTGGGAATTGACAAACCATATTTAGTAACGATGCTAAAAAGTCCAGTATGAGGTATTACCTTCATTTTATAAATAAAATGACATTCAAATGTGCAAATATAGGGAGCGTATATTATCAGAAAAAAACCCAGTTCTTCAAATTCAACAAATTTATTTTTTGGAAAACTCATCCATTGTCCTTATCATTCTCATTTTTCCATGAACTGGTAAAAAGTCATATTGTAGGGTCACAGGTCCTAGGACTGGCATTTAAAGAGTCCTTTTCATTAAAGGTCCTTTTCAGCATTTACTCTAGGACTCTTGTTTGTATTTTCTCGGGGGGTCCTATCAGATGAGTGCTCTCCTAGGCTTGCTTAAAATCCTAAAAGTCTGATGTTTAGTGGAGCTGGTAGTGCAGGGACTGTTTGTTGCCTTCTTGGGATACAAGCCGAGATGCACTCTGTGTGCAGAGAGAAGGCATATGCGAGTGCATGTGCCTTTGGAAACAGTGAGGAGCAGTGGGATGGAACCTTTGTAACCCTGCTGGGATTAGCATTCTGAGATGGAGTTTTACAATTAGAATGGTATGAATAACATAAATAAACTGATAGTGATTTACTTAGATTTTTATTTCATTTCCTGGAGTTTTATGACTTGAGTTTTGTGAAAATCTCCATTATCAGTTGGCAGGTATTCCACCCACCTAAAATTGTTTGTTGATTGTCTGAGAAATAATTTTTCCCTAAGAAAGTCCAGCATTGACATAGCACCGATTTAATTGTTACATAATTCTGCTTATTTTTCATAGACTTTTGGCTATGTGTAGCCTCTTGGTGTTCTGAGGGTGCTCCCTAGCATTGTAGTAGTACTGTCTCAGTGAGTCAGTCTATGCTTGAATAGGAAAGCCTGCTTTCAGAGGACTCAGTTTCCCCCTTTGTCTTTAGGAAGATGATAACCAGGCATCTCCTGGAGGCAGAGATATGAGCATCCTTCTGCCTTATCATGATTCCCTTATGTCACTGGAGTCACTACCAATGTATACTTAGGGTATGAGCTCCCCACAACCTGAAGTCATGATTTCTTGTTGCAAAGTTGCAGTGTGTATAGTGGTATAATAATCAGCACCCCTTAAGAGGAAACTAGAGAGCACCTTGGATTACTTCTGTTAGCACACGTGAATCCACTAAGCTTTGGCCTTTTTCTGGTTAGTCCATTTTGGCAGGCAAGAGGCCAAAGTTAGTCTTGGCCCAAGGCACTCTGCAGTGGGAAGAGGGTGAGTAAGGGACATGTCTCCCCTTGTTTAAAGTCACACAGGGACCTTAAAAGACATCCCTCTGATGTTTATACCAGGTTACTCTTTTCCTCAAAGAGAGATGTTAAGTTCAGTAAGTGGAAATTTCATTCTATTCATCTCCAGCTGAATGTTAGACATAATTGAGCTTACTTTTTTTTAAAGTTCTGGCCTGGTAATGAAGTAAATTTGAAAAATAGCCTCTTGGTTTTGTGAAGACAGGGCCCTTTAAAGATGAGAAAACAAGGGAGGGGGCATGTGATAGATTGAGAAGGTAGCAGCCTAGAAAGTGATGTGTGAGTCAGTTTATTCAGTCAGGACTTCTAACATCTGTTCTCTTGTCATGCTTTCTCCTTCAGATAAGCACAGAGGCTCAGTTTCACCTGAAAGCAGAACTCTGTCCATTAAAAGTCTTCATCTTGCTATTCTCTAGGTCTTAGTCAATGAAATCATATAATTTAAACCATCCACAGTAAAAACTTTAACCCATTGAAAAAAATTTATCTATGCTCTTGACTTTTCACATTCAGTCAATTACTAAATGAAGGAGATTTCCCCCTCAATATTTCTATTCTCATCATAATTACTTAATATAGGTCCCTATAACTTCCTGCCTGGACTCCAACATGGTCCTCCTGGGTTGCTTCCTGGAACTCAGTCTCTTAGCTCTTCCAATCCATCCTGTGTACTTGTTTTTAGACTTATCTTTCCTCAACCCCAACTCATATCATCTTCCCTGTCTTACCCAGCATCCAGTATACCAAGTCTCAACTCTATTACTTGAGTTTCTCTAGATTCATCTATTCCACATCCATTTATTGAGCATCAACAATGCATCAGGTGTGGTGCTATGACCTAGATATAAGAAAAAGATACAAGCCCCACTTTTGATGAGCATTGATTTTTTTTGAAGAGAGAGATATGTAGTGTAGGAAGAAGTTCTGGAGTGAGGGAAGGCTTTGCAGAGAAGGTGATCTTGAAACCCTGTCTTGAAGGAGTGGAATTCATCAAACAAAAGGGATTTCCATGGAGAAGGAAATGTGTGAAGAGAAATGAAAGGACACCAATTTGAGAAATGGTATGAATTCGGAAGTTAGCTCAGGATGACTTGAGGGTGGGTGTTGGTAAGAGTGGCTGTAAGTGAGACTTCATGAGTAGGAAAGAGGCAGTGGCTGGAGGCAGGCACCTGCACTGTGGTTCCCAAACACCCCAGCAGAGAGCCTCACCTCTGACCAGCCCTGCCTTCTGCCATCTTGCTCCTTTTCTCACCTGTACCCTCACTCACATGTTCCCCTCACTTGGAACATGCCATTTTCCCAGATCTTCCTATCTTGTAAGGTACAATTCTTGTGCCACTTGTTCCAAGGAGATTTCTGAGACTTCTTGGGCCCTCTTTACAGTGCTCTCTGTTTCTAAACTTCTTTTGTGGTTAAATACATATAATATAAAATTTACCATTGTAAGCATTTTTAAGTACATTCACATTGTTGTGGTGCAACCATCACCACCATTCATCTCCGGAACTTTCTCATCTTCCCCAAACTGAAACTCTGTACTCCTTAAACACTAACTCCTCATCCCCTCATCTCTCCAGTTTCTAGAAGCTACCATCCTACTTTTTCTCTCTGTAAGTTTGACTACTCTAGGAATCTCATATAAGTGGAATCATACAATATTTACCCTTTTGTGACTGGCTTCTTTCACTTAGCATAGTATCTTCAAGTTTCATCCATGATGTAGCATGTGTCAGAATTTTCTTCCTTTTTAAGCCTGAATAATATTCCATTGTATGTTCATCCATAAATCCATCAGTTGTCACAGGTTGCTTCCACATTTTGGCTGTCATGAATAATTCTGCTATGAATGTGGATATACAAACATCTCTTTGAATCTCTGTGTATACTTCTTTGAGGGAGTTTCTCTACTTTTAAAAGATTATTTTAGCCTATATTACAAAATTTGGCATGAAATCATTTATTGTCTCATTTATTGCTGATATTATTTTATAATGCTTTTGAACACCTACTAAGTGGTATGGAATAGATGCCTCATATATGGCAACAAACATAGCCACTAAATTTATTGAGCACTTACTTTTGTAGGGGAGGAAGACAATACTTCTACCCTCTAGGTCCTTCTGGCTGGCCTAGGATTTAAATTGAAATGAGACAGAATAACAGGAGAAAATCAAACAAAGCTTTATAACATGTATATGTGGCAGAAACCCAGAAAAACTGAAAAACTGGCCAGAATCACCAAAGCCACCACCTTAAATATCATCTTCAGCTAAAGACAAGGGAGGATGTTGGGGGTAGTGGTTTAAGACTTCAAAGGGGAGGAAGGCAATTCACATGGAAATGGAAAAGTAAATGTTTGGTAGACAGAACTTTGATAAGAATGGGTTTAGCAAGGACCCTCATAGTCTACAGATACCCAGTTATCTATGGTGATGGCCTGTCCTGGGGACAGGCCTGCTATCTTAAATCCTTTTAGGCAGTTAGGAGGGAGGTTGAAGTTTATTTCAGAGTCTTTTGTCCTTAACCAAAGAGACACATTTTGGGGTGGCCAATTCTTATCCCTCACACTTTGTACCAGGCAAGGCACTCTTCTGCATGCTTGACATGTAGTGACATATTTAATCCCCAGAATAACCTCACGAAAAGAACTCTTATTATCCCTATTTGGCAGATTGAGGCAATCAAGGCACTGAACAGATATGTAACTTACCCGAGGGCATATAGCAAGTAAGAGGTCTATATTGTTAACTCTCACAGCAACTCAGAAAGGCAGATATTATCATCTTCATTTATTCAGATGAGAAAATTATCATTCCAAGAAATTAAGTGGCACCTAATACCACACAGTTAAGTAGCAGCAGAATTCATATACAACCTGGTTTACCTGACTCCCATTCTCATGCTCTTTCTATTGCAGTGTGTTTTATCTTATTTTATTCTATTCTATTATTTTATTTTTTAACCAGATTGCACATTCTTGAGAGAAGAACACACCCTTCTGATTACTGCACATTTCCAAGTACATAGTGATGACCAAATATTTGATTTCTCATTGTTCAGTCAATAAGTCAATGAATGTATACAGTTCAAGGAAAGAACACAAAGTTTTGAGTGGAGACTTGAGGAGGTTAAGGACAGGGGAATGGGAAGCAATTATTTAGAACAATACTTTAAAAAAGAAATTAATGCTCAATAATCATTGTTCTTCATAACCTGTAAGTATGTCATAACACACGGAATGCAATGTTACATATGTTGCCATCTCATGGAAAAAAAGACCCATTGATTATTCACAAGAGTTACACTGGTCTCGTGAATTATTAAAATTTGCTAATGAGATGAGAAGCAGCCCCAAAGTCCCATCAGACTGCTGTTTCTGCTCCTGCCATGGAGGGGCCTTGTCTGTGAAAAGCGGGGAGCCAGGCTGGGAGGGGACGGCTGACAGGGAGAGTCAGCATGAGGATGGATGGCCCCAGTGGGAGGAGGGCATGCGTGAATTGAGAAGTAGAATCCATCCATTATATAAAAATAAACAATAAGCAACTTTTGAATCGCGGTGCTGCATTTCCTTCTGGGATTAAAATGACTACACAAACCACTTGAGCTTCATTTTTACGGTTTATGAAGCTCAAGGGAATTATATGCTTGTAATTTATAGTTGCTGGTTCCACGTAGTGTTTACGGCTCCGTATGCTATGTATGATGATATCGTGTGCATGCCTGTACACAGAGTTTAATTAATGACCTAGAGATTACCTTGGCCTGACTTATTGATGTATGTATGTCGGAAAACATGTACTTCCATGCTGAAAAATAAGAGTGGTTCAGGGCCAAGAGCAGTAGCCTTGGACTTTGGAGTGAAATTTCACACCACTTCATGGTTATACCAGTTGCAGATCCAGTCTTTGGAATTCTGCATGTATTGTGCCCCTTTCCAGCTCATCCTCTAAGTTTTTGCAATAAGTGAAGCAATTAAAAGTTAAATTAAATTCTGAGTCCCTTTGAATCAATTTCTTTCCTATATTCTTTTTTTGGAGAGTACAATGGATATAAAAGTTACAGTTGATTTTTTGTTTATACTTTCTTTGAGAAGCAAAGTCTTTGAGTCTTCTCCGTTTCCTGCAGTTTGGGGTGAGTCCTATATGGACCTGTGCAAGGATGTCTTTTGGGGCCCCACATGCAAAGAGCAGGGGGAAGGTCAGGATGCAGTTTGCAATTTTATTAACTTTTTTCTTTAGAGTAGCTCTTGCTAAACCTAGATTTAAGAGTGTTAAAGTGACTTAATTAGGTTGAATTCAGTGGTTTTCAAACCTTTAAAGATCCATAGATCCCTTCTGTAACAAAAAGCATGTGTAGAAGCCAACAGACAAAACAGGTAAATGAGGAGCTGCCTGAATCCCTTTGTCTAGTTGAGAGGCAGTGTGGCGCAGTTGTTAAAAGTAAGAACTGTGGCTCTAGAATGCGTGGGTTCAGGTCCCACGTTTTCCCACTTTCTTAGATGGCCGAGTTACTTAGTCTCTTTGTGCCTTAAGTTTCTGCATCTATAAAATGGGGATGAGAAGAATAAAACCTCGTTCAAGTTGTTGTTTTCAGGATTAAAGAAATAAGTTTATGTAAGTTAAGTGCTTGGAGCAGTGCCTCGCATGTGGTACTGTCTGTCAGCTACTGCTATCATTATTTAACCTATTCAAGGCTCAGAGTAGCAGCTTGAAAACCTCTGAGTTATTCAAATATATATTGAATACCTACCATGTTCCAGGCACAGGTCTGAGTGCTGTGGAGATCGTGGTAAACAAAACAAAGTCTGCTTTTCTGGCTCTTACCCTGGTCTCTAGCCCAGGGGTTGGTGAACTTTTTCTGTAAAGGCCCAGATAGGAAACATTAAAGGCTCTACAGACCATACTGTCTCTGTCATCACTGCTCAGCTCTTCTATTGTGGCACTTAGCCACAAGCAGCCATAGACAATATGTAAATGAATGGACATGGTTGTGTTCTAATAAAACTTTATTTACAAAAACAGAAAGTGGACTGGATTTGGCCTGAGGGCAGAAGTTTGCCTCTCTGTGGTCTATCTCAACCTCTTCTCTTATAAACAAGATGTTTGAGGGCCAGGTCACATAATAGTGGCATAATCAAAACTAGAATCCTATTTCAGACATCCTATGCAGTATTCTTTCCATTCCACCATGCTCTGGCACATTGGCTTTGTGAGGGCCCAGCCTTCTCCCCTCCTACCTTCTAGCAAACTGCACAGTGAGCTGGGTGAAAGAGGGGCTGACCAGGAGTCTTACCAGTAGATCCTGTGATTTGCTTGCTTTTGTATCTGTCTTTAGAATGGTATATTTGCTCATTCAATAAATATTTATCAGGTGCTATAATGTACTAGACACAGTAGCCAGTGGTCAGCAGGGCAGACAAAGGTCCTACTCTCTTGGAGCTTATATTCTAGAGGGGACGAGAAAGACAGTAAATGATACACAAAGTAACTATATTATCAGCCGATCAGGAGGATTGGGAACAGACTGTAGGTTTCCCTAGGGTGGTCAGAGTAGACCTCACTGAGAAGGTGAAATTTGAGCAAAGCCTTGAAGGAGAAGAGGACCTCAGCAGAATGAAACTGGGGCAAGAGCCTGTCTAGCAAAGAGAACTACTGGAGCAAAGACCACGGACCATGTCAAGAGGGTTGGAAGAATGACAAATGAGCCAGAGTGGCTGGAGAGGAGTGTGCAAGGGGGTGTAACAGAAGACAAGGTGGGGGTGGGGAGGGATCATGCACAATTCTGTAAGCTTGAGTGCAGTGGGAGCCATTGCAGCGTTCTAAACAGAGGAATGCCATGCTCTGAAAGAACAGTCTCCCCCTGGCTGCTCTTGAGAATGGAGTATAGAAGCAGAGGCCATTGCTTCAATGTGGACTATCCAGATGAGAGGTGATGTTTACTCAGGCCACGGTAATAGCGGAGGATGGAGGGAATGTGAGGAGGTCAGATCCTGGATCTATATTTGGAAGGAAAGACAAGGGTGGAGTATGAAGAGCAAGAGAAATTAAGGATGACCTTCTGCTTATTGTATTCATAGGATTCCCGGGCTGATCACACAGTCCAATAATCTTCTTTTATGGGTGGGAGAACTGAGGCACAGAGAGGAGTGACTTGTCCTGGGTCCCAGCAGCAATCCCGTGGCTGCCTGGGTCTAGTGGGCACAGATCTACCTCCCCATTCTATTCACTATGGCTTGTCTCCTTGGGTTAATCTTCCTCCTTCCCTGATGCCACAGAGCTACATGCCCCTCCTGAATCTCTTCCATGTCATTCTCTCTTTACTTACCCTGTCACAAAACTTTCCTTTCATTACTGGTTCCCCGCCTCTAGCTAGGTTTTTTAGGGCTCCTAACATAGTGTTTGATACACAGTAGGTGCTTAATTCATGTTTGTTGAATGAAGAAATAAACAGGTGTTTCACATAGTCTTTTTTTTTTAAGATTGGCACCTCAGCTAACAACGTTGCCAGTCTTTTTTTTTTTTTTTTTACTTTTTCTCCCCAAATTCCCAAGTATATAGTTGTATATTTTATTTAGTTGTGAGTCCTTCTAGTTGTGGCATATGGAATGCTGCCTCAACATAGCCTGATGAGCAGTGCCATGTCTGCACCCAGGATCTGAACCGGTGAAACCCTGGGCCGCCAAGCGGAGGGCACGAACTTAACCACTCAGCCAGGGGGCCAGCCCCTCACATAGTCTTTCTTTTCCTAATTTACAGCCATCCAAAAATCTCATTGTTGCTCTTTTATAGTTTTCCTTCTTTCACTGACTTCAGTGTTTGCTTTCTTTTGTTTTTCTCATAGAATCTTTACTTGGATTTGCTTCATATTTTCTATTTTAAGACTTTCCATAGAGCCTGTCACATTGAAGGGAAAGTCTTTTGATTTTCATTTTAAATTACATCCATTAAACAGTAATACATCAGGTAGTAAGGTATTTGATATTTTAAATCTCTTTTTACTTTCTTTTGGCTCCTCAACAGGTCTCTTGGGGGGCATACAAGTTCAAAGCATCTTGAAATTCTGCCAGAAATGGGGCCCAGTTGCAGCAGTGTGTATAGTACTTGGATGTGTGAAGTGCAGCTGGAGAAGGAGTAGTTTACCCACGCCCGGAGTGTAATACGTCTGTCCAAACTCGAGCCCCTCTTTTGCCATTATTCTTAGTTGAGCATGTGCTATAAAAGCTACCATGTGTCAACAATCTAGGCAACTTTGCCCCGACTTAATCTTCTCAGGATGAAGGTGCACCTGCCGGAAGCATCGTCCAGAACTGCTAGTGACTGAAACTGCAAATTCACAGAACCCTTTGCTTTGAGCTAGATTATTGCTCTAAGTCCCGCAAGCTACATAAAGACAAATCAGCTTAGCATACATAATCGGTAAAATACCTCTTACTTACTATGAAATGAAAGATGTATTTTTCCTTTTTTTGTTCTCTTGCATATTATTTTTTGAGGAAAATGTGAGTCTTATTATCTT
>NC_060282.1:43514679-43647707 GCF_021613505.1 Equus quagga
GGATTCGAACTAACGAAACACTGGGCCGCCTGCAGCGGAGCGTGCGAACTTAACCACTCGGCCACGGGGCCAGCCCCCGTGAGTCTTATTATCTTTATAAGGGCTGTGAGTTGCAATAGATTATTGGTTGACATATTTTTGGCATTATGAGCCATTGATCATGGTCTCATTCTCTTGAATTCAATGATAAAATAATAGGTAATATTTATAGCCTGACATTGTACTGAGTATTCTACATGCGTTATTTAATCCTCACAACCCTGAGGTAGGTGCTATTATTATTCTTCCCATTTTACAGATGATGAATGAAGTTAAGTAACTGGCCCCATGACAATATCTATAGAGCTCACGGCATACTTGTTATCACCAAATAGTTTTGGCATATCTGCAGGTTCTATGGTATGGTGCTAGCTTAAGTTCAGTTTTTCCTCATGTATAGTTAAAATTATGATCTTTTAGGGGTACAGACTAAATCTCAGTAAGTCTTAAGGTTAATTTGTGTTTCACTTGGTATATGATATTTTATAAAAATTCCCAACATTTATATACCACTGTAGCTTTTACAAAATGCTCTTACAAATAATATGTCCTTTCATTTTAGTGTTCTGTGGGCACTCAACCTATTTGCCTAGTATCAGAGTTGTACTGATTATCTTAAATGCAGAGGAAAGATTCCCTGTCCCTCCTTTCCCCTTTTCATTCCCCACAACTCCCACCTCTCCCCACTTCTATTACTTTACAGTACTCAAAATAATCTCATATCTGTTTCCTCATTTAATCCTCAAACCAGTCATCTGAGGTAGATGCTATTCTTCCCATTATGCTGTTGAAGAAATGGAGACTTAAGAGAAGTGATTTACTGTTGGAAAGACAAGGCAGAAGGTAAGTCAGAGAGGTTTGAAGTATGGGAAGGACTCAGCCCACAACTGATGGCTCCGAAGGTGAAGGGGCCACAAGCCAGGGAAAATGGGCAGCCTCTGGGAGTTAAGACCAAACCATGGCCAACAGCTGATAAGGTAACACAGACTTTAGTCCTACAGCCTCATGGACCAGAATTCTGTCGACAACCCGACTAACCTGGAAACTATTCCCCCCAGCACCTCCAGAAAGGACACAGCCCTGCAGGCACTTTGATTTCTGCCTGTGAGACATTTAGCAGGGAACCAGCTGAGCCATGCTGTGCCCAGATTCCTGACTCATGGAAATCATGAGATAATAAATTTGTTGTTTTAAGCTGCTAAATTTGTAGTAATCTGTTGCAGTGGCAATAGAATGCAAATACAGTCACAAAAGCTGTTTAGCAGCGACTCAGGTGATCCCAAGTTCCATACTGTTTCCGTGGCTGCCCAGGACAGCACCCTGGACTGTGCTCTCTAAGGGCAAGAGGGCCATCTGCCCCAGGTGTACACAGGATGATCAATTAGGTACGGGAAAAAAAAGTCTCAACTCTTAAACTTATAGTTTTTTGTAGGTTTTATAATATAATTAATGTATTAGTATAGGAGAATATTTATAATTTGCATATTCACATATTTATAATATTCTTCACAATTGCATATTGCCTGCTCAATTGAGTCTTACTGATAGGGTTGCATGATTAAAAATGCATGTTGAACAGTGACCTAGTGGAGCAAGAACAGAATGTAGAGGCATGCTCTAGTGGAAAGCTCACTGTATTTGGAGTGGGAGCCATTGATTTTATTTCTACCTATGATGGCAATTAGCCCAGTGACTTTGGCCAAGCCACTCCATGTCTCTGGCTTACATTTCCTCATGGTACCTTAAGTAGGCATCCTGGATGCTCCCTGAACTTTACTTGAGAATATAGAGATGCCACGTTGACGTCCAATCAGTAACTACCATCTCTGAACCGTGCCTTTTTTCTGATTGAGGGAAAAAAAGAAAAACAGACAAAAAACAGGTTTTGCTGAGTTGGCTGGTTGTTTGGACCAAATGATTGTGTGTTTGACTGAACTGATTTAATACAATAAGCTACTTCTGGGCAGGTATTTTTCTTATTCATTTTTCTTTTTAATCTGCCAAACTTCTATCCTGGTACTTTGCACCAGATTAATAGTAAGATTTTGTGCAATGAATGGATGGACTTAAACTGGTAAAAAAAAAAAGTATTAAGCTTAAGAAGAAGTATTAACAACATAAATTATAGTGATCTCTCTTATTCATTACCAGGGCCCAGGTTGCCTGACTGCTTCTGTTAGACTACAGAATCTCGGGGGACTAGCAGTAAAATTGATGTCTCTAGGGATGTTCTAACAGAACTGTTGGAATGATAGAGCTACATGGATATAGTACCTATCATGCATCAGATATTACTCTAAGTACTTTCTATGTATTAACTCATTTAATGCCCATAATAACTGTTTGGTAGTAATATTACTTTCTTACTACAAGTGAGTAAAGCAAGACACAGAGAGGTTAAATAACCTGCTCCAGGTCACACAGCTAGCAATTGGTGGGGCAGATCCAAACCCAGCAGTCTGGCTTCAGAGTCTGTGCCTCTCACCCCTGTCCTCTGCTGCTTCTCCAGGGTGGGAAGTGGTGCGGTAGGCTTTGGAGCGCTCTTTTCTTGAACCCTTCAAGCATAAGCATTTCTTAAACTTCTAACCCACTAGGAATAATGCGGACCAGCTTCCTGTCCACAGGGACTCAGAGCATGAGCCCAGCACGGGAAAGCCCAGATTGAGATGTCCGGTGTTGCCATGGGGAGGAGTAGGCGGGGAGACCGTGGCACAGAGAGCTCTCTGGTCTGAGCAAAATTAATTAAGCTTTCTGAGCCACAGTTTCCTTGTATATCAACATGGAGCTGACAATACCTACTGGATGAAGCTGTTGTGAGATTAAATGAAATAATGGGTGTAAAGCATAGCGTTTCAGGCATGGAACACAGCAGGTGTTTAATAAATCTTTCTTGAACTGTGCTGCACCCATGGTCTGAGTGACACTGGAGCCCAGAAGATGTTAACACACAGGAGAGAAGATGTGTCCTACTGCCCACAGTATAGCTTTGCCTACACAGAGCGCAAATGCACCATGTCCTAAACCTATCCCATGATCTTCTTTCCTGCTGTCCTGATCTTCCTGTCATCCTGGGTTATGAACCTCTCTTCATGACTCGCCTGTTCCTCCAGTATCCTAGGTTGGAAACCTCACAGGCATATCCAAACAATTGCAGGGCTTTGTTGAGTCTGCCTCTATAATGTCAGTACGATTCGTCTTCCTCTCTGTTGCCTTATGATTAAGGATTTAGGTCCGGTCCTCATTAGCAGGCTTGGATTATAGGCACAGCCTCTTAACCTATCTCCCTATCTTCAAACCTCCATGTAGCTGCTATTTATCTGTCTAAAACACAAGCCAACATATTGCTTCCCTATGAAAAGCTTTTTCTACCTTTGCACTTTAGTGAGGCCGTGTGTAATCTGGCTCTTTTCATTGTCACATCCTGCCCAGGAGCAAGACATGGACCTGGCTGCAGCAACCTTGTGCTGTCTCTGGGTCCATCAGTGTGATGGTAGTGGCTAGATGGTGTGCACAGCAGCTGGGTAAAGCAGCCGCCAGCACTGAGGGTGCTCAGAGTGACTAGTCAGAGACCAAAAACGACTAGCTGCAGTCCTTGCCAGGACCATTAATTTCTCCTTCCTTTCCACTTTTTAAACATTTTATTGTCACCAACTCTTCCACCAAAGTATATACAAGAAGAACAAAAACCAGCCCTTGAGAATTTGCAGAAATCCTAGGGAGGATTCTTGAGACAATCTCCATATCAAGAAGCTGGGAGATACCACGTATATGAGCTTTCGTTTCCAAATACACGATTTATAAGCCCAGAGATCTTTTAGATCACTAGGCTATAATTTAATGCACATAAAAGGAATGGTTTAATAGCTATCTTTGTCACCTCTAAAATGTAGACACTATAGTCTCTACCATTTTATTTTCCACCAAAAGCATATATTTAAATGTTAATTTATTTTCTTTTCATTTGTAGGACCCAACCACGTCACTCTCTGCTAATTTCTTCTCATTGCTGAGGCAAAAGACCAAAATTTTACTTATTTGTTAAATTTAAAACACCTCTATAATACTAATTGTGTATTAGGCACTGTTCTAAGAACTTTACAAATCTTAGCTCATTAAACTCTATAAGGTAGGTGTAGTCATGCATTGCTCAATGATGGGGATACATTCTGAGAAAAGCACTGTTAGGGGATTTTGTCATTGTTTGAACATCATAGATTGTACTTATACAAACCTAGATGGTGTAGCCTACTACACACCTAGGCTATATGATACTAATCTTATGGGACCACTGTAGTATATGTCATCCATCATCGACTGAAATGTTGTCATATGGCACGTGACTGCACTATTATCATCACCCTTATTTTTCAGATGAGGAAACTGAGGCACAGGAAGGTTAAGTAACTGTCTGCTGTAACACAGCTAGCAAGCCTTCATCATCTGGCTCCTGCCTATGTCTCAGACCTCATCTCATTTCTCCCTATTGCTCTCTCTTTTTGGTTATCTTTGTGTCTCTGTACAAGTATATTGAGCCTGCAATACATTCTTCCCTGCTATTCACTTGTTTGGTTCCCAGTGGTGGTAATACTATATTATGAATGTATTTGAAAACGGCAGAATTCTAACAGCCACAATTCCCTTGACAGTGGGATTTGATGATTCTTAATCAAAAGGCCTAAGGTGGTTTTTATTTACCTCTCTGACATCTGTGCTTCCCTGAGTCTTCCGCATCTCTGTTGGGAGGACAACTGTTCACCCCTATTTTAGGCTTCCCTATTTGTATAGGGAGGACCACCATACATACTTGTCTTCTCTTTTCCCTGTCTCTTTTGGGAGGACTACTATACAGCCATGCGTTAAGGCCTAACACCTTGGAGTTTTCCTTGACTCCTCTCTGGCTCCCATACCCCACATCCCATCTCTCAGTGGATCCTGTCAGTTCTACCTTCATAACCCGTCCTGAACCTAACTACCTCTCTCCTCCACCTCTACTGGATTAATCCTAGCCACTATCAGCTCTTGCCTGGACCACTGCAAGACCTCCTCTTGGTCTTGCTTCTTCTTTTGCCCCTTCCAGTATACTCTCCACAGGCAGCCAGAGTGATCAGGTCACTCCTCTGTGCTCACCTCCAATGGCTTTTAGTAACATCCAGAACACAATCCAGTGTCTAACCATGGCTTATGAAGTCCTTCATGATCTTGCCCACATCTATCTCTTCATCTTCATTTCAATCATGTTTCCCTTGCTTGCTGCTTTCAGGTCCACTGGAACCCTTCCTTCTGCTCTAGGAGCACTCCAAGAGACCTCTCACCTCGGACACTATGTTCACTTGCTATTCCCTTCTGGAACCCTCTTTCCTCAGATTTGTCCGTGGATGCTCCTTCTAGTCTTCATGTCTCTGCTCAAACTTTATATCCTCAGAGAGGCCTTTTCTGTCCCATTGTTCTTTCTCCCCTAACCCTGTTTATTTTCCTTCATAGCACCTGACCTTTTTTTTTTTTTAACTACATATTTATTTGCTGTTCTCTGTCTAGATGTACAGGGTTTCAGCACCTGGAAAAATACCTGGCACACATTAAGAGTTTATTAAATATTTGAAATAAATGGATGGATGAATTATTGAAGAATTGAAAATGAATACGGGAGAAGAGACAATTAGATACTTTCAAAAAGATTTCTGCAGAGAGAAGCAAGGGAGCTAGAAGGCAGTCTATCTAGGGATGAATCACTCCCCTTGAGAACAAAAGGAAATTTAACTACTCAGGGAACAAAGTGAGTCCAAGGTGAGGGAGCCCTCCCTGCCCCTCTTTGTTTTATCTGCCTGTTGCCTGTCTGTGGGGCCCCCATCCTGCTGGTGGGAGGCTTAGGGATGAGTACCTGATTTGCCACTACCAAGCAGAACTGCTGTGCTTTCCTCTCTTCCTCTGTGCTTGGGGTCTCACTGGGAGTGGGCCAACAGAAGTTTGGTGCACAGGACGGTATTCTCTCCCAGGATGGTTTGGAAGGCACTGAGAGCCTAATTCATCCACTTGGGAGTGAGGTTCTTAAGGAGAAACTCAGTGCTTTGGCTGAATAGCAGAGCCTTTTTCAGAGAAACTCTCCAAGGAGTTTCTACACAGGCTTCCTAGGGTAAAGCAGTTATTTGTAGCAGTTTTAGGACTCTTTATATTCCAGTTTCATCTCTTCTCATTGATTTTGCCATTTGTGGCTTATAATGGAAATGAAAATAGCTGGTGCAGATGGAAGAGTTACAAGATGCTTCTCTGTATCTTGTAGCTGGGGCACTCTTGGGGAATCAGCTCAACGAGTATTTGCTTCCTAAACTCTTCTCTGGGTTTCACCAAGTTGGGGTCACTTGCAAGGTGATCATCAGTTCTGTGGATTGGTTCATATTGTGCGGTGTGAAAACAGATGAAAGAATCTGGACCATCCCCCAACATAAAAGCTTAGACGAGAACAAAAATATATAAGTGCTGACAATTTATACTAATTTTAAGAATCCACTTTGCTAAAACAGGATGAAAAAATACGTTACATTGGAATAACTTCCCTATACCCAGTTATTAGGGGACAATGAAATGTTCATTTTACTGTAGCTTGATTATGATGCTGACGTCATAATCAAGTCAAGATATATATGGTAGCATCTCATGTATATAGAGGTCAGCTTGGAACACAGCTTTGATCTGGAAAAGTAAGCAGAAAAGGTCTGTGATGATATGAAGCAGGAGACTCATGTCCCTGCATGAGAGCCAGGCCCCTTAGTACTTCCTATTCCTGATTCCCATTCCCATTTAGTATTCTAGTCCCAACATTTTCAGTTATCTTCTTTTCCAAGCCCAGAGCAGCTAAGAAGTAGAAAATTGGAAGAGGGCAAAGAAGGATGCAAGTCAAAGTCACACTGATGGGAGACAGGAATGACAGCTGACAGCAAGGGAGGTGACAGCAAAGCTTAAGCAGCAATGCAGGACTGCCATAGACTTTGTCTGCAAGTCTAGGACAGGCAGAGTGGAAGTCTGTATATGGAAGAGGTATTTTTCAAAGGAAGGGATGGCTTTCTTTCCTTTTTTCTGAAGATGGTGCCTCTTGCTGCATTCAGGGTCCCAGTCCCATCAGTCAATTTTGAATCCTTATTCCATAAATCCGTTCTCTTTCCCTTACTCACGTATTTAACCTTTTCTACTCAACTTATGAATAGTTTCACAACTCTTCCATCTTAAGCAACACTCTCCAACTTTCCATCCTGAATCTGTTGCCCTTTCTCCCCACAACACCTCATTCCTGTCAAGTTTTTGCAAGAGGGGTCCATACTTCCTGTATACACTCTCTCTCTTCCTTTGACTTGTCTCCCCTTGCATCCTTGGTTCTGCCCTAGTATTCCTCAGAAGTGCCCTCACTTTCATACTCTGGCCCTAATCACAAATAATCACCTAATGCCAAACTCGGTGTGTATTTTAACGCTCATTTTAGTTAACCTCTCTTTGGCATCTTAACCATTCCTTCTTTTCAGTCTACCTCTATTTGTTAACACTCATGACCACTCACCTTGGAAACCGTCTCTCCCGGGTCAAAAATAGAAAAGATCATCTTTGTTCTAAACTGTTTTCTCCACCTGTATTTCCTTGTCTTGATGAATGCCAGCACCATCTGCTCTGTCACCTGAGACTGAGCCTCAACTCCCTCTACTGACAAGCTAGTCAAACACATTCTCCATGTCTATAATTAGGTTTATGATTTCCTTTTATTTCTTTCATAGAGTTTCTGTTCCCCTGCTTAGATTGCCCATCTGTTCTTTATATATTGTCTTCCTATTTTTTCTCTTGGAGACCTTTACTTATTAATCATAGTCACTTTCAATTCCCTGTATGATAATTCCAACATTTATGTCACAGCTGAGTCTGGTTCTGATGATGGTTTTTTCTCTTCAGACGGTGTTTTTTCTTGCCTTTTGTCATACCTTGCAATTTTTTGTTGAAAGTTGGGTATGTTATATTGGGTTATAGGAACTGAGAGAAATAGTTGTTTAGTGGGAGGATTTATGTTTATCAGGCTAGGAGTTAGGCTGTGTTTAATGTTTATTTTAGCTGTAGGTACCACAGGCTTCAGTTTCCTCTAGTCCTTGTTTGTTCTCTCTTTTGGCTTTGAGGCTTCTCTATGTACTGCTCCTTGGAGAGAGTCTACATCTTGTACTTCTTTTAGCTGTAATCCCCCCTTATTACACTGGAGTTGGTTGGTGCAGTAGGAGGATGTGGAGGAGGGGGTGTGTTCTATGATCTAACAGGGAGCCTATGTCTTCAGGGTGTGGCCTTCACAAGGTTTCTGTCCGTCCTCCAGTGCTATAGCCCTTTCCCCCTTGCCCCATCTTCCATTCCTGGGGGCAGATTTCCCAGTCTATTTCCTTGAAGCCAAGTCATCCCCCCACCACCATGTTTATGTGTGGCAGGAAGGCTGGAGGACACTGGCGTAGGGAGGAATTCCTTTCCCCCAGGTGAGATAAGATTTCAAAATTGTGCACAGGTGAAGTCTTTTCCCCTGGAGAATAGGCCTTTGTTGTAACAATTGCTTTGGGTGGGTTTCACAATGATTACAATGATTACTCATCCCCTCCCCCTGTCTGGCATAGGAGAGAATCTTTCTCAGATCCTCACTGTGAGAACCTTGCAGAGTTCCTGGAGGGAAAGCTCAGGAAAGGCCTCTTCCCCCAAGACTGTGGCCCCCAGGAATTTCTTGCTCTTACGTAGTCTACAGGAAGCCTCCAGCAATTTGTCAAAATTACCAGTTAAGTGTCCCTACCAGTCTATGACTCCTGCAACTTCTGCTTGGGTGAATGGATCTTGGGTGTCAGTACCACTTGGGATGTGCCCATTTCTCCAGATTTCAGGGAGGTGGTTTGCCCTGCTACCTCAGTTTTATTATTGGTCCAAGAAAAGTAATTGACTTTGTCCAGTTTTTTCTTGTTAAAAGGATAGGAATGATGACTTCCAAGACCTTTACGTGTCAGAGCTGAGGTCAAAGTCTGCCTCACTCCTACCCCTCATTGTCTACATCCAAGTCCTATTCTTCTATTTCCAAAATATCTCTTGAACTATCCTCAGCTTTAGTCAAGGCATCATGATTTCTTGTCAGTAGTCTCCTGACCATTCTCCTTTTCTCCAGTAACGCATACATTCAGTAGATCCTTTAAGTCTGTCTTAGGACTGTGTCTACTAAAGTCTTCTGATGGTCCACACACCTTAGTACAGGATACAGAGTCCTCCTCCTGCTCCTGCCCTCCAGTCCCTTACAATCTAGTAGAAAAGACTGAAGGTTCAGGGTCCGGAGACAAGGATGTGTATGCATTTTATAAGAACTTTAAAATTATTCCTTTAATTTCCATTGCTTTAATTAAAGGATCTTTTAAAAATAGAACATGTTCAGAGAAGTAAGAAAATAGATCAAAAATAAATAAAATTCAGGGAGAACAACTTTTAACATATGGTCTATTTATTGATATAAACTATATGTTTCTTTGTCATCACGCTGATATATCCATGTTTTATGCTTGTACAGAGGAAGGGACTGGATTGAAATGTCTTTTATTTTGGCCACAACTGCAGTAAAGTTCTGAGGGTTGTGATGTGACACACATTCTATAGAACATACATGAGACTGGACATGGGTAAGATGAGGGCTCCTGGCGTACGTATTTGACCTATTTTTGACCTCAGGTGCTCTTAATTCACTTCCAAAGACCAAATGAAGTGATAACTGTAATGTGTCAACAGTCTAGAATTTAGCTGGCCCAGGAGACGTAAGTGTCCTATGGGTGAGGTCTAAATTAGATGGCAGTCAGGTATGTAGACAGGAGCGGTCATTACTGTGGGCAGATGTGCACTGCTAATGGCTGGCAGTGGAGATTGCTGTAGGGGGAATTCCTTGATAAAAATGAGTTAAAATGAGACAATGGATTATCCAGGAGGGTGCTTTTCTATAGACTACGCTTTTATTGGTAAAGGCAATCAAAGGAAAAAAATTGAGCCATTAAAAATGAAATCCACTGTAATGTATTTATTTAATATCATCTATGTAGCACACAACTGTATGCATATATATGAATTTTTTTCTGTTAGTCTGGGTAAACTAAAGGAAATACTGGTTTTATTTTTTTTCCAAATAAATGTAGATGGAAGGCTGGTACCTTAAGGCAATGTAGGAACCTAATGTACAGGAGCAGAGGGACTACTTGCAGAAGAGTTAAATCCTCATGCATGTAAGGCAACTGCCCGTGATCTCATTACACTGCGGAGAGCTTGCAAGCATTACTCCCCAGCCACAAGAAAAGTCAGCGCACACGTGACCTGTGTATTAGCATCTCTGCAAATCTCAGGCAGGAGCTGAGATTTATATACACTTTATGCACCCCTGAGGAAATACCCATTCTATGCCATTGATGGGCCAGATGTATTTTCCTTGGTGAAATGTGATCAGAATGTAATTAGAAGAAAATACATTGTTATTCAAAAACAAATAGACAGTATTCTTTAAAATTCCATGGTAATTTAGAACAGGCGGCAGTATTGAATTAGAGGAGTTGTATGGAAGGGTTGTTATTGTGTGGTAGGGCCAGTGAGGTTACATTTGCCACAGGGCACTGATTTAGTTCTATAGCCATTGAGCTGAACTGAAAATTTCACCTGTCCAAAAAAACTTTGCTTCTGAATACGATTACTAACGTGATAAAATACCTCACATTAGAAAGTGTGATTCTTTGAAAATGCCAATGTGGATTTGAATCTTTTTTTTCCCAGAACCAATTTTACAAGGAAGGAAAAAAAGGGAAGATGGCATTGGGGGGGAAATACACACGTTTCTTACAGAACTTGCTAGAGCAATCACACAGACTGCTATTATTCTGCTGCATCTGTGCATTTTATTGAAACAAAGTGATTAATGTATTTCAAATTTTGAACTTATGGACTCAATTATTTTAGTGTCATATCATCAAAATATACAAAAACCTGCCACATCCAATTTCTACATAATCCCAAGTAGTATAAAATTATATGTGTGTTTACAATGTTGAGGCATTTGAATGGCTTGTGTGACATAAGCGTGGATAATTACATACAGGAACATGAATAAAACATGTTCAAATGTACAAACAAGACAGACATCAGCCAAAAGAATTATATATATGCATGATGAATTAGGATGAAAATTCATCCTTTAATCTCTTTTAGACTTTGTATCACAATATCTTATATAAGACTGAATACTTTATAGGAAATATCTGGGGGAAAAAGGCATAATTTACAACCTGTGTACTACAAGGATTTTAATCTGTAATTTTATGTGAACCAAAAAGATGAGTAAAACATTGTTATTTATTTTTTTTAAAGATTGGCACCTGAACTAACATCTCTTGCCAATCTTCTTCCTTTTTTCCTTCTTCTTCTCCCCAAAGCCCCCCACTACCTAGTTGTATATTCTAGTTGTAGGTCCTTCTGGTTGTGCTATGTGGGATGCCACCTCAGCATGGCCTGATGAGTGGTGCGAGGCCCACACCGGAAAAACCCTGGGCCACCGAAACGGAGCGTATGAACTTAACCACTTGGCCACGGGGCTGGTCCCTGTTAGTGTTTTTAAACCTCTCTGAAGAGGTCCAAAGAGAGGTAAGATTAGTGGCAATGGATTTAAAGACAGGATGAACAAGGACTGCTTCCAAATTGAAGGCATTAGAAACCAACTTTACAGAGTAAAATATTCTTATAAGCAGATTTGTGCATCATTTGGGACTATTGACGGGTTCCAAGGAACCAGTAACCCATAGCCTTGCTCTGGTATTTGTCAAAACCTTACAAATGTAAAGAATGTCTAGAGAAAATGAAAGTTTGTGAGTGAACATTAAGGATGGAAAGAAGACATATGGCAGTTTAAAAATATGGCCCCAATTCTTTGGTATTCCTCCCATTGAAGGATGGGCTATTTCCTTCCCTTTGAATCTAGGTAGGTCTGTGACTGCTTCAATCTGCAGAATGCAGTGAAACCGATGCCAAGTGATTCTGAGGCTCCGTCAGAAAAGGCCATGCAGTGTTCATCTAGTTCTTTTGGGATGCTCACTCTGGGAGAAGCCAGCTACGATGTAAAGAAATCTCACCAATCTGAGAACTGCCATGTTGGAGAGGCCACACCTGCCCACTCTAGCTGACATGCAGCTGAGTCTTCAGATGGCAGCACCTCGAGTCTCTGCAGGCACTGAGGAGCAGAGACAAGCCATGCTCCCTTTTCCTTCTCCAAGTCACTGACCTACAGAATCCATGGGAATATTAAAATCGTTATTTTATACTACTTAGTTTTGGGGTATTTGGTTCACAGCAGCAGTAACTGGGACAAGCTAGTATTTTCCAATTTTTTTTTGAATAATTATCATTTGGGGAACACTTTAAAGCAGCTTCTGACGTTTCACCCATGGACATTCTAACTTAAATAGGTCTGGCCAGTGGTGAAATGGAGAAATCTATTTTCAACAAATAGTAAGGAAAGTTAACCATAACAAAATGACTCCAAGATGCCACCTGATTTGTTGGCCAGTTTTGATATATGAATTTTTCATGACAAACGTATTTCTTTGATCACTTGGAATGGGCTCACAGGCCCATTATTATCCTTATTTTAAGATTGTAGAACACACCACTTACAGACCTATCTATTTTTCTAGGCCCACTTGTGAAAAAGCAGTGAAGAAGAAAAGGCACTCTCATTAAGTACTGAATCAGAGCAGTCAGAGGGAGACCAATGAGGTTTGGTGTAGGCGGGTGTTTTATGGGGGAGGTGGGGCTGGAATAGGCCTTGGATACTGACAGTACCGCAACTGGCTTAGGGGAGAAAGAAGGTGTCACAGGTGGAGTACAGAAACAAGAGGGAGGGCAGAGAGTAAGTGAGTTCCCAGATTCCATCACAGCACCAGGGCACTCTATTGCACTGGTTTACTACTATTATTACTTCTAACAACGACAATGGCAGCAACTCAACCATCTGTTATTGAATGTGTCCTTTGTGTGCATTGCCCGCATTTGCCCACATCGGTCTCCTGCCTTTTTAGTGCCAGGATCACATCTTACTCCTCTTTGTATCCAGGATTAGTGCCATGTGTGCTTAGCACATGGTGGGCGGGCCCACACATGCTTGTTGAATAATAATAATAAAAAATGATGAGGCAGTATTTATGGGCACTTACTATGTACCACACTTTAAATAGATTATCCTATTTAGTCCTAACAGCAAATCTGTCTTAGAGTAAGATCATTATCTCCATTTTACAGAAGCGAGAACTGAGGCAAAATAGTGACTTGCCAAGCCATGCAGATTGGGAATGGTGGCCCCTACATGCTAACCTAGGTAGTTGGACTTCAGAACTTGACTCTGAATGACTAGTAAAGCTGTAAAAGAGAATGTACAGAGTCTGCCCCTCTTCACTCCTCTGTAGACTGCCTTTACCTGGAGCACTCTTCTCACTCTTCCTTGCCCAGTGAATACCTGCTCATCCCACACCGTTCTTTCCTTGTAGGGGCCTAGGCATGACAGAGCCCCAAACTGTCTTCTCCCGTAGTCCTCCCTCTGTACTTCCTCTTTGTGTGCGTGTGTGTGAAGAAAATTGGCCCTGAGCTAACATCTGTTGCCAATCTTCCTCTTTTTGCTTGAGGAAGATTGTCGCTGCGTTAACATCTGTGCCAATCTTCCTCTATTTTATGTGGGATGCTGCCACAACATGGCTTGATGAGTAGTGCTAGGTCTGCGCCCAGGATCTGAACCTGTGAACCCCAGGCTGCCAAAGCAGAGTGTGCAAGTGTAACCACTGCACCACCTGGCCTATACCCCTCCTGCCCCTTTATTACTCACACTGCTGTTGAAATTACTGGTTTAGTGTCTGTCCTTCCCTCTAGACACAAGGGAAGGGCTTCTGTCTGTCTTATTCCCTCACCACGGCCTCTCCAGAGCCCAGCACAGTGGCAGCAGATGGTAGGCTCCCAGCTCCTTGTTATCAATTGATATCCTTTATGTGGCATAATGTATGCTACATGCTACAGTGGGGGATGTCGTATACTCTAGTGCCTGTAGCGTTAGGTACCGAGGAGTCAGAAAGGAGGAAGCAAACTCCTTATTTTTATTTTCAGAGAGTCCAGTGATTAATGGGGGAAGACTGACAGTGAAACAGATTTTGAGTGGTGGCTGAAGCAGAGAAATAGTTAGGACATGAAGCCAAGACAAGGAGATCCTTGAGCTGTCCTTGCAGAATAAGTCCTAGTTAGTCAGGTGGACATGAGAAGCAGGGATAGGAAGGACATTCTAAGCAGAAGGAATAGCATGAGCGAAGGTACAGGGCATGGAAGAACAGGGCACATTTGGGCAATGGCAAGTAGATTGGTGATGCTGGAGGCAAGGGTATATGTGACTATCACATTAAGTAAAATTGCCAAAGGCAACAGGACAAATCGTGAAAGACTTGATCAGGTTTGATTAGGTTTCAACTTTACCCTTAAGGAATTGGGGGAGTCTTAGATATAACTCATCTAGTAAAAATTTGGAAAAGGTTCTCAAGGATAGGGTTGAGTAATATGCGGGGATGTTTTGAGAGGTCGCACTGAATGGGTAGCACCTCTGACACTTAGTGGGGGACAGGCATGGTCTAAGTGTCCTGAAATGCATGGAACAATCCTGTACAAAATGCCAGTAGCCCCCCAGTTGAGAAACACTGCATAATAACACTAATTAAAGGCTTGAAAGATAGCCTCCAAATATTTAGAGGGTTGGTGGTGAATAATTTTATTTTACTGGTAAAGGGGGAAAATATTTTCTCTTGACTCTCTTGAAGTGCCAAACTTATAGAGAACAATTTATTTAAGGGCTGATTTCACAGAAAACTAAAACAGCATTTTAGCTTTTGAGTCTGAATCCAAGGTTATCTTAATCTTCTAGCTCTTACTATAGTTGATTCACTTATTTACACGGTCATTTATCTAGTCAACAAATATTTATTAAACACTTTTCGTTGGGCAAAGCACTGTTCCAGGCTTAGGAGATACAGCTTGAACAAGACAGGCAAAGACTCTACTCTCTTGCAAGAAGGAATTTGCAACCCCCAAATTCCGAGGGGGGATAAAACATGAGAGAGATGATTCAGTTGCTTCTTTGCAGCCAAGAATTATTTATGTGGGATCTCTGGAAATATAACTAGATCCACATTTCTTCATAACTAGACAAGCTCATAACCCCCAGGGTGTATGCACGGTCCGTGACTTGCACGAGAGGTAGGTGTAGGCTGTGTCATTAAAGCCAATTGCTGACACATACCCGGGCAGTTTGGGGACTAAGAGAATTGAGAATTTATGTAAAATTGGGAGAACAGAAGAGTTGGCACCTGTAGGAAATCTTGCCAGTGCTATTGTGTTAACTGTCATAAATATTTCAGTAAAATCAGTGGTTAAAGGATACCAATATTCACCTAATTGATTCCAAATAAAGCAAAACCCAACGACTGCCAAAAATCCTTTTAAAGAAGAATTGGTTTCACTTTCTTTCAGCTCATTTTCCCAAACCTCTTTGTGGGGCCAGTCAGGCAGGAAGAAGAAATATATGTAGGCTAGAGAGAGGGTGTTGTCATCACCATCATCATTATTTTGTGTTTTCTTTCTTTTTTTGTTTTTTTGTGGTAGTACTTCAGATAATGTTCTTCTTTAATTTGATGAACCAGAAAAAATAAAGCTAAGATAGTTTCCTTTCCACTAGCTCGATGTAATTGAGGGAGAGACCAAGAGAAATATTTCCTACCTATGCCTAAAGCCAAAGATACACAAAAGGGGTAAAGAAATGCCACTGGTAGAAAAAGTTAAGAGAACTACAGTTAACCCCACTGAGTAGTTACTGTCATGGCAGGATTATTTATTGAGTTATGAACTGTGTTTTGCCTTTTCTGTGCATAAAGAGAAGGTGGCCACTCCTTGGGTTCACTTATCTCAGGAGAAGTTTGGGCCAGAAGGGAACTTCTCTGCTGTCTTTGGTGAAAGCCTAAACTGTTGCAGTGATTATAGTAAAGCACCCTGGAGATCAGGAGAGAGAGGCAAGAAGAGAGGAAGAGAATGAAGAACAGGAGAGAGGAGAGACCCTCTGAGACTGGCAGGATTATGGCATAGTGGAGTCCTGTACTCTATTCTCTCACAGCAGACTGAGGGGTGCAGGGCCTCAGAGGGGAAGGGCAATATGGAAGGCTGGACCCTACGCACAGGGTTTGCTAGTCAAGGGGAAGATTCCACTGTCTATTTTGACTCAGGACCATTGGGGGCAGTGTCTCTTTCAGGACAAAGTGAACTTGGGCCATAAAGCACCAGCTGTGACAATATGGATGGGAGATTGGAGGTCTATCTCTGTTTGCTGGGTGCCATGTGAGCCTCCCAGGTTTCTGTGAGGTTCTAGAGAGGGGAGGGTTTTAAGAGCTTATCCTACTTGCAAGCTAATGAGTTAACTTATTACTGTTTCACGGTTGCTGGCAGAACCCCTTCTGGGTCAGAGATGAAGGATAGTTTATTACTCACAGTGATACTAGTAGCCAGAGTATCACAATTTTTGCATTTGTCTCCCTGAGACCCAGTGCCTATAGGATGATGTGAAGAGGGCCAGATGATACCTGCACATAAAATGGGTTACATCATAGGAGAGGAACCCTGAGCTTGGGGAATGCCAGTCTCATATAATGGGCAGTAAGCGGCTTGCCCTTTGCTCCAGAGGGATATACTCCCTCAATCTTTCAAGGCCGTTTGCTATAGAAATATTTTTGAAATGGTGATCTGGAACAAAGGGCAGTCAGTACCTCTGCTCACCAGATGTGCAGAAGCATGAAAGACCCATGGAGAATTGTCTCCCAACAGAGAGGACATTCCATAACTGCTGAGATTAAAATTCTGCTATGGAATAGGTACTCAAAGTCAGATTTAATTTGGATAAAAGAAAATAAAGAAATATGGTGTTTCTTAAAAAGAGTCTGTGGAATAAGTTTTTTTCCTACTATACTACTACATGCCAGGCACAGGGCTAATGCCTGATGTGACTTATCTCACTTAAGAGCAAGGATTTTGGAGTCAGACAGATCTGAGTTCAAATTCTGATAACTACTTCTTGGGGAAGTTGTCTAACCTTCAGCCTCAGTTTGCTTACCTGAGAAATAGGAATAATTCCTGCTTCAAAGATAATTTGGGGAAACAACAAGATGATGCCTGGAAAGAGCTTAGCACATTGCCTGGCATAGAGTAGGTGCCAAATTTAGGAACTATTAATATTATTTGAAGGCACACAATGTAACAACACTAAATGTATGTGGGAAATAGGGTGATCGAAGATGGGAAAAGAGAGAAGGCTTATTTTTCAAGTCTTCTGCCTTATCTCTGAGGTTCTCATTATTTTGAATTGGAAGGCTCCTTGGCTAGGCAAATTAGGTTTGAAGAAAATTCAAGTTTTCCATGCCTGCATCCCCAATGCCTTTGTTTGTGTTGATATACGATATAGAAACATTATTACTTCACAGAGAAAAATCAGGGCTAGAGACAGGAAGGCCTGAGAATCCAGGTGGACCAAAGACAAACTGTTGGAACACTGGACCCAGGCTCGAGGCCAGCTGGTCCCTCACAGCCGGCTGTGCATAGAATAGCCATGCAGGCAGGCCATGAACAGATTACCAGTGTGCCCGAAGAATGGTACCCTTAGCTGGAACATGGCTGCAGAAGGGTCTGGGGTGGCTGGAGGTCCCTCCCCGGGCCAGTTGCCTTTGATTGAACATATATACAAGAAAAATACAAGAACAAGTCTTGTATGTACAACATGATGACTATCGTTAATAACACTGTATTGTGTGTTTGAAAGCTGCTAAGAGAGTAGATCTTAAAAGTTCTCATCACAAGAAAAAAATCTGTAACTATGTGTGGTGATGGATATTAACTAGACTTATTGTGGTGATCATTTCACACTAGATACAAACATTGAATCATCATGTTGTACACCCAAAACTAATATAATGGTATATGTCAATTATAACTCAATTAAAAAAAGAACAAATCTATTTTCTATGTTTGCCATGATGTGTAAAATGTTGGGAAACACTTATTTAAGGATTGAGTGCTTCTGTCCACAATGGAGAGGACTGTCTGTGGAGATAGGAAGTGATGGAGTAGAGTATCATTAAAAAGTTCAAACTGAATTCAAGATTTATCAAACCCAGGGTCAGGAGAGGTGAACTCCAGGAATCCAGAAAGACAAATTATTTGCCATAGTGTTGCACACATGGAGTTGTACAATGCAGGAGATCCTGCATGGGGATACAGCTGTCAGGTCATAAGAATCCTGGAGTTTACAGGTGGAAATTCTATTCCTGCCAGTGGAGTTGGGGGCCGGGGCTTATCTGTAGGGCAAGATACCGCCACATGGTTACAAAGCAGAAAACTTTTTAGCTGGGAACTGGGGCCCCAGTGCCAGAGTGAACCCAGGAAGAAGTCCTACCAACTGCTCAGGCTAGTGATTTAAAGCTTCTGCGCTTCCTCAACTTAGGGCAAAAGGGCAAGCTTGGTGCCTGAGTCTAAAGCAGGGCCAGATTTCAAAGGCCTAAGTGTATTTAGGTTTGAATGTTAGGAAGGAAGCCAGGTAGGGAGCCAAGCAAACCACAAAACCACCCTCTCTTTAGGGCTCTTGTGACTATGCTGTCAAATCTAGAATCCACCATATGACCACTGCCTGCCCCCATATCAGTGGAGAGCTTTGTTCCTTGCTGAGGTTAAAGAACATTTAGGTTCTGTCCCGCCACATCAGATAACAGAAGTTTGTACAAAATTGAGTGGGGTAAATAATAAACTCCGATAATCATGCTCAGCCCTTGTAGCAGCATTTGAGTCATTTATTAATGTAGGGACATTAATCTGCTCTATTATAAATACAGGATAATTACCCAGATGATGTGTGAAACTCTTTCTAAATTTCTTTTATTTGGTCCAACATAAGAACTAACATATGGTGCCTCTGCCATTGGTACATGTGGATGAGGTCAGTTAAGAAGAAATAAAAAACTGATGGATAAATGGGCATAGTTTTGAGAATCAATCAGTCAGTAAAGACACTAAGACCTTCTTCTATGACTGGACTTAGGCATTGGGGGCACAGGGTCAAAAGAGTAAAAACTGTGGGCATGTGCTCCAAAGGCTTTCTAAACTTGTAGGGGAAGGAAGGCTAAGCTATAGGACTCAATTAAGGTGGGTGAAAATCTGGAAACCCTTGGAGGTGTTACCCTCCAGTGCGGAGGTGTTTGGAAATGTCAGCCACACACTGGAGGAAGGCAGGCACGTACAAAGACAATAATTCACATCTCGGATTTGCATCTTCAGTTTAAGGTGGAGGCGTTCTTTAAAAACATAAAGGGTTCAATCTAAAGTAAGGTAGATGATTGTGGAAAGAGGCAACACTTTAGAGAAACAACAACAACAGCAATAAGAAAAAGAAGGCAAATCTTTGGGTAACTGAGCTTTGATGCCATTTGAGAAAGACAGTCAGTATAATAGGTCGAAGATCCATGCTAAGGAATTTGGAACATTTCTTACCCTTTAAACTTCCTGTGTTTTACTTTTTTAAAGATTTTTTCTCCAGGGTGATATCAGTGTGTTTCAGGGAAGGAAAACAAATTTCAGGAGATTGGAACTGGTGGACTGTTAGTAACAGGAATTGTAATAGTAAGTATTGAGCTGTTTGCTGTGCTGGTTGTACTGAAGCTCCACTCTCACTCTCAAAGCTCTGCCTTGCACCTTTGTAGAGTGGTGATCATTTGTGGGACAGTGAAAAGAAAAAGAGTGATGGGGCTGGCCTAGTGGCTCAGCGGTTAAGTGCGCACATTCTGCTTCGGCGGCCTGGGGTTTGCTGGTTCAGATTCCGGGTGCAGACGTGGCACTGCTTGGCAAGCTCTGCTGTGGTAGGCATCCCACATATAAAGTAGAGGAAGACGGGCATGGATGTTAGCTCAGGGCCAGTCCTCCTCGGCAAAAAAAGGAGGATTGGCAGCAGTTAGCTCAGGGCTATCTTCCTCAAAAAAAAAAAAAAAAAAGAAAAAGGGTGATGCATCTCACACTGATGTGGATGTGGGGTGGAGAGAAGAGAGTGACTGAAGGAGGAAGGATGAACAGAGGTAGAGAGACTTCATTGAAAGCAGACAATCAACGCAAGGGGAGACTAGGGAAATAGGGCTCTTTTGAGAGTCCTGAGATGTTGGGGTGATGTTAATTCATGCTTGAGCATTTTTTAAATTGATGCAGAGACTGTCCCACCATCTTTGCTCCCTCAGTGCCATAAAGTTTTATGGGGACATCCAGGCAACTGACATTTGGGTTGTAAAGGTCCCTGTGTTTTCCTTTGTGGAAACAAGGAAGGTGTGCGTACTGTAGAGACTGTCCAACCTTGACAAGAAAAATCCTCAAGGGATTGAGGAGGTAGTATGGAAGAGCAGGAATGTGAGCAGACCTTCTGTCACTGGGGCCTGCAGTGGAGAAGAAAAGGAAGCCTACCCATGTGGCCTCAGAAATTGTCTTGACACCTTTGAAGATTCCACAGAAAGCAATAGGCTACATGTGCCATCCACCCCCAAGGAATGTGTCAATTGACAATGCATTCACTATAAATTCAAAGAAGCCAGTAAATGGGCTCCCGCAGCTCCTCGGAAGAGATCTGGCTTCAGTTTGATTCTAAGGAGTGAGGGATTTGGCTAGGCAAAGAGGAGAAGTAATTTAATGATAGCTCCTATCTTTAAGTATTTCCCATGTGCCAGGCCTGTGCTATTTTGCATACGTTATTTCATTTAATCATTGGAAGGCTTATTTAAAAAATGAGCAAAATGAAGTTTAGAGAGATGAAATTCGTTTTCTGATAGGTGGTGGAGCTGAGTTTCATATCCAAGAACCTCTGGTGCCAAAGAGTGTTTTTAGTCACTATACTCTGTGGTCTCTAAAGGTCAAACTGGGTGGTTTTCAGCTGGCGGCCATACTACCCTTCTGGAAGATATTTTGAAAAGTGAAGGAGGAGAGAGTTTTGGATTGTCATGTGTACTGGTGCTTCTCCCAGAATTTAGTGGGAGGCTAGGGTGGGGTGGGCAGGCAGGATTACAAAACATTATGCAATATGTGGGCAGTCCTGTACTACAAAGAATTGCCCCAAATGTGAATGGTTCCTCTATTGAGAAACACTTGAGAGAAAGAGCATAAATATAGTAGATGAGGCAGTGGGCAATGGGAATTACTGGTCGTAGGGTACGTATGAGGGGTAGAATGGAGACTTGTCTAATCAATGCACAGACTCAGCCTGAGGAGAAATGTTTGTTTGCTTCTCCAACATACCAAGTCCTTTCCTTCTTCTGCTGGTTGCTCCCTTAACCTGCATTTTCTCTGCACAGCTCATTCTTGTCCTTCAGATCTTAGAGCAAATATAATCTTCCTGAAGTGGGTCTTTTCAAACCACTGCCCAGTTTATTTCATCATCCTTGTATTAGTTATCTATTGCTGTGTAACAAATTGCCCCAAAACTCAGCAGCTTGAAGCAGTAAGATTTATTGTCTGTTTCACATTTTTCTGTGTGTCAGGAACCTGGGAGCTAGTGGTCTGGTTCAGGATCTCTCATGAGGTTGCACTCAAGCTGTTGTCTGGGGCTGCAATCATCTGAAGGGCTGTAGGATCCACTTCAAAGACTATTCACATCATTGTTGACAGGCCTTAGTTCCTTGCTGGCTGTTTGCCACATGAGACTTTCCACAGGCTGTCTGAGTGTCCTCAAATACATGAGAGTTGTCTTCTCCCTCAGAAAATCAGAGCATGAGAGGGTGATCAAAACAGAAACCACAGTGTCCTCCACACCTAATCTTGAATCTTCTGTATTCTACTGGTTAGTCAGACCAACTCTATACAATGTGGGAAGGGACTACCCAAGGGTTTGACTATCAAGAGGCAGGATCATTGGAGGCCATCTTGGAGGCTGGCGACCACAGTCCTGCCTATTTTCTTCTTAGCACTCATCCCAATCTTGGATTCTCCTCTTTATTTGTTTACTTGTTGACTGTTGATCTCTCCCTCAGTAGAATGAAAGTTGTACTAAGGCACAGACACTTCCCTGGCTTACTCCTGAATTTCCAGCCCCTAGAAGAGTGTCTGACACAATGAATATTGTTGAAAGAATGAGTATTTTGGTGAACCACATGGTAAAGTATAGGAAGTCACTAACCAACCTTCATTTCTTTTGTCTAAATTTACTTTTATCACATTAGTTTGTAATTGACTTGTAAGATCACTGAATGGACAAAGAGACACAAAGTGGATGTCTAGTTGAGTTTTTTTTTGACTTGATAAATTATTTAAAAGAATTACCTACATGTCTTTCTTCTGCATTTTGTCAAATATGTGCTCTAATAATCAAAATAGTCTGGTATAAAACGTCATAGTTTCAAAACTGCTTTCACATTCTACACTTCATTTGATCTTAATGCTGTGTTTAAATTGATAGAACTTGTATTTATAGATGAGGTATTGGCGGTTTGGAGATGTCAGTAACTCACCAAAAGGATACGTTTAGGGGTAACATGGGGACCTTGACAAAGCTTCCGCCTGCAAATTAAGGACAATGTTCCTGAGCTGAGTCTGCCTTTATTTAATGCTTACATAACACTTTTCTCACAATAATTTTTAACAGTCTATATAAGATGATATTCTCAGAATAGCTATTCTTAGAATAACTTATTTTCTTTCATATGTACGTGTACCGTTTTTTGCACACCAGGGTGATTGTATTAACTTATCATTATAGCATGGGCTGTGAGTTGTTTATTTAATTTAATTTAGTCATCATTTTTTAACCGTCCACTGTGTATACCAGAACTGTGTAGGTGCTGCATATAAAAAAGGTGAATAAGATACGTGCCTTGATTTTAAAGAATGACATCTCTTGTATTTTCTTTTCCTAATTCTAAAAGTAAGTTAGGTGTGTTTTGGAATTCTTGAAAAATGTACAAAGGTATAAAAAAGAAAAGAAATTGCCTATAAACCAACTCTAATTGTTAACTACTGTCAACATTTGGGATGATATATGTATATATACAGGTACTGCCCTATAATACTTTAATGCAAGAAAAAAATTATGTTTAAAAAAGTTTTTTTCCACATCCCCTAGCCAACCTGATCTTGGGTTGGTCAGTGGCTCCCTTGAGGTTTTAAAAGACCCCAAGGGCTTTCACCGTCTGGGAAAATTGAGGATCCTTTTGACCTTCAGCCTATTGTGTTCCTAGCCCTCATGGACTAGTCAGCGATAGAGACTCCCTGGTGTCAGAGCTCATGAGGGACTGCTGTTCAGGCTTCAGATCTCCAAGAGTCATACCCGTGGGGCACATAGAAGAGAACCAAGAAGCAGAAACCCATCACCTGACCCCTCCATCTCCCAGTCTTAACGAATCTGACTCTCTCCCTGGTCTTGGTCATGGCCCTTCATTACCCTCAAATCATCCCTTACCATAATGGTCCAGCTTGCTCACTCTTGCTATGACTCTTTTGGAGGAAAAGAGTCTCTAATCTCTGTGAAAGGGGAGGGGAAAATTACATTTCCATTCTTTTGCTAATGATTACTCAGCAGAAAAAAAGACAAACTGGTAATTAATTTATTAATTACGCATGCTACTTTCTATATTTCATTCTACTCATATTTAAATTTAAATGATATTGAACACAGTTTGGTATCCTGCTTTTTAACCTGATGCCATATCATGAACACATCCCACATTATTAAGTATTTCATAAGAAACAGAATTTTCCTACTTTTTGATGTTACAAAGAGTTCTGAAATCAACATTTTTGAGCATAAATCTTTGTTCCAATCTTACGATCAATTTTTAGAATAAATAATGGATTTTTGCTGTTAAAGAGTTCACATCTGGCTTGGGAATGAGAGTGGGGCAGGGAGATGAGAAAAATAATTTCCATCTAGGTAGTGGATTGGGTAGTGGAGATAGAATACCAGGCGCATAGGTGGTAAAAATGAAGGAGGCATCAGCATTGTGATAGAATTGCCAAGATGTGTTTAGGCACAATTCCTTAAGTGCTGTGACAGCCAATGGAATATATTTTAGATCTGACCCTGAAAAAGTGGTGTAGTCTGAGGCCTTGCTATCCAAAGTGTGACCTCAGACCAGCAGCATCAGTATCATAGGAGTTGCTGCAGATGTAGAATCTCAGACCCCTCTCCAGACTTTGATGAACTGTAGATATCGTCACTATCATCTCATCCTGTCTGTGTTCTAGCCAGCAGGTAAGCCTGCATTTTTAGCTTACAGCCTAATTTCCCTTTCCATCAACACAGAGCCCATGTTTGAAAATGCATGAGCAGTTATTGCTATTATGATGATGACTATTACTACTATTACCTTGATTTTTATGGTGTATATTTTCTTCTAACAGCCGAAAAGGCTTAAGAAATATTATACCACTAATCCTTACAATATCACTGTGAAACAGGTAGGTGGCAAATATAAACAAGTATCAAGATTATGCTAAATTATACTTAAGTATATGGTGTGAAATCCTGAGAGATCTTATGAAGCCAATATCATTTTGCTTCTTGTGAAGTATTTTATGTTTATATCTCTTGCGTTAAATTTTTGAGGGATAGGGCTTGGTGACCTATCATGTTTTTCTCCATCTCTCATTCAGATAATGTTCCTTTTGCATTTATATGAAAAAAGTTTATATATATATATATATATATATATATACACATATATTTAAAATTCTAGGCTTGAAAGGGATTTTACAAACACAACCTCAGCAATGCTCATATATAAGGAAAACAGAGATACTTGGATTTACCAAATGAAATTGACATCAAAGGCTGTAATTTAATCTAGTCAGCTATATTAGGGCATTTCTGGATTGAGTCCAACTCATCTTTCCATCTTGCTGGTTACTATGCCACATTAGTTCTTTCCAAACTCTGGTTATTTGTTCATCACATTCACTAATTCTATTATTTATCTCTAAAAACAATTAATTTAAAAATTCTGAAATAAATTTTTCTTAAAAGGAAATTTTATATTACCACCACAAATGGAAGACCAGTGAGTACTAGTTAGTTAAAAATAAAGTAACACTAAAAATAAACACCATGAAACCAAACAATGTTATTGAATTCTGTTCTGTAGCCTTTTAGCCTGAGGCTGGCTCTCTCTTTGTTAAAAGGAGGGATTTAGCAAGTACTGGAGTGGTGTGAAAGAGATATTGGCACCACACTGAGACTGTCTTCTTGAGGCAGTTGGGAGAATTAATAGAGAGTTAGTAAGGGATTATTTTTATGAATTTATAAGTCAATGTTATTTAATGCCCACGCGTGTATTACTCAAAATCATTTCCCCTAACGTCCATAGTTTTGAACATTAGTTCTCAGATGTAACCAAAGTGAGCTACCCATGATTTCTCCTATTACTCCTGCTTCCTTCCACTAAATACTTCCTGCTCTGAACCTTTGTAAAGCTTTTCCCATCTGATATTTCTCCTTTTCCCTGACCATCTGAATCTTCTAAGCCTTTAAGATTGATCTTAAATTCCTCTTGGAGAAGTTCCTTGATTTCCTGAGCTTGTGGGAATCTCACTGTTTTTTAAATCCTTTTAGAGTACTTGGTTTTGTAATAAGTAATAAAAGAAACCTTAACTAAATTGGAGTCAGGTAGGCCTGTAGGGGAAGCTCTCATGCCCTATCATACATCATCTATAAGACCAAACAGGAAGAGACAAAAGCTTGCATCTTGGTCAGGTAGTTAAACTACTTTACTACTGAAGGAAGATTTCTCTCCCCGCCTGGCAACAGCCCAGCCAATAAGAAACACTGCAGCTCAGCCAATGAGAAGCCATTGCTGCCCTGAATTGCTTTTTTCCCCAAAGGACTTTTGTTTAGAATGCCCCCCCTAGTCCTCTACTTTCTCCATAAAGAAAGCTCCACTTCTTTGTTTGTTGGATTTGCCTGTGGTTTGCCATAACATGTACATCTGAATTACAATTCTTTTGGTCATTCCTGCATAAACTTGTCTTGAGGCTTCTTAAGTTAGCAGTTTATAGTGATCATACTCCAACTTAATGGTTGAGAATCCTCTTGTGGGAGAATCTGTCTTTGTTATTAGCTAGGTGGTCAACTTTCTGAGGGCAGGACGGCTTCTTAATCTCCTTAGCGTGGTGTCTTGCAGGTAGAAGGTGCTCAATCAGTAACTATTGCTTATTTGAGACAAAGTTTCTCTGACCCTGCTCCATCTATGGTTTGAATATCCATTTGCTAACCAGGTCTGTATCTATAGTAGATTGATAGCTCTGAGGGTTCTCATTTGAACTTGTCATTCTGTTCAGCATCATTACAGCAAAAGTGGAAACTTTTGGCAGTCTGTAAGTAAGAACACAAAATTCCAATTTATTTCTGCTTTGACCTGGAAGTTATGGTTTGTGCTATTTGTGACATTCTTAGGGACCTTAGAAAAGCCTTGTCTTACTTAGAGAAGGTAAATTAAATCAAATTGAAACTTTGGATTTGGATTCAATTTAGTAGTCCAATCATCTAGAATTCACAGACAGCATCTAGGAAGAGGCAAGGAAACCATCTGAGACCACTTGGCAAGGTTTTCATCATTCAAGCCATCAGATCATAGTTCTTTCTTTAGTGTACGATATTTTTCAGACTCTCTCTACCAAGATATGACTGCGTTTTAGTTTAGACCTTCTTTTTGGGTTCTGTTTGCCGGGTTAATTAACTGCATTTCTCTCCTATCCCAAAAGGTAATTGTTTCTAGGATTTGGATGCAATATTCTCCAATAGATCAGCAAATTTGCAAATAAGTTGTTACCACTGAAATATTGATATTTCACTTGGGTAAAATGGAAAGTACTGAGATCATTATCTAAATGCTGATAAACTTCCCCTGTTTGAAATCTTTCCATTGTGTATGGTTAACTTCGTCTGGCTTTTAAGATACTTGATGATTGTAAGGACTCTCTTCAGGAGCATGCTCTTTTTGCAGAGGCCTTGTTTTCATCTGTGAAACTTTTAAATAAACAGCTAAAGTACTTTTTAAACAGCACAGAAAATTATTATAAAAGATCGCAATTCACATAGGAACCAGAGATGTCAAATAGAACCAAGTGAATCCATAGTTCCATCTCCTTGTTTTTAGTGAGAGGTGTTGAGATTGCATTTTCATGGATTTTATGAAATTGTCAGTATCTGTAGGAATATTAATGGGTTAATCCATTTCATTTACTTAAGTATTCCAAACCACGATGAAAACATTTTTGCACCTAAGAGGAAAGACTGTGGGTAAAAAACTGAAGATACATGATTTATCACTCCCCTCACAAATAAAATTTATTCATTGCATCCACCAGCCATCACACAGATGGTCAGAAAATTGGCTTTGTGTAGGGATGTGGATTCAGGCATGAATATTAATATGAGACAGATGTAAACGCATATTAATATGCATTTGCTTTGCATGGACTGACATTACAATATTTTCATTAATGCAGTTGCATTTGAAAAGAAAGTATAGGTCACCTTTTACAAAGCATAAAATTACATGGTAGAATATATTTGTTGGCTCTGGAAAACTGCTGTTGATAAGAAATGGAAAAAATTACTGTCGAATCTGTGATCAGATGTTGACAACATGACAACAGAGGTATCAGAAAGATTTTGCTCTTCTGGATTACAATTAAACTATATTTTTGAACTTTAGCCATACAGGGTACAGGCTGCCACTCTAGCGATCTAGGAAGCAGAGACCTATTTGGATACAATACATGGACAAGTATAAATTATGAGGAGTCTGAGATAAGCTAAACTATCTAGAAAGATCCATTCACATCCGATGACAAATTTTCAGTGTGCAGTTGCTGTAATGGCAGTGATTCATAAAAATGTAAGATTCATGCAGGCATGGTACTTTGCGGATTTTTTTTTGGTGCGGGAGTGCATTTATGCTCACATCAGCGCCAGCATCTGTGCTGTTAGTATTTGCTTATGGTAGCATTGTGCTTCCTTCCCAAGTGGAAGGAGAGAACGTGACATTGTAAAAAGCTATTCACGTGCTTGCTGCTTTGTACTCACAACCCATTCACAGGGTATTTTGCCACTAAAATATTGCTTACTGGCAAGAACAGCAGCTTTCTTCTGTTTGTGAATCCCTCGAAAACTGCTGTGTTGGCTCTTCAGACAAACGTGATTACATTCTAGCACATGAACGTGCAAGTTAATAATTATAAATGATCTGTTATTGATTATTCATTTCAGTGACTTCACTAATCCTTACATGAACCTCCATGGAGCTTTTGAATTCCATTCTCCAACCCTGATTTCTTTCTCAGACTTCTCATACCTTTCCAACTGGTCATTCAGAATATTCATCTGAAAGTCCGGCAATGTGTCCAAAAACAGAGCTGACATCTTCCCACAAACACTAGCGTGGAATAGTGAGCATGAACTCTGGGGTCAGGAAGCTTAGGGTCTGAATCTTTCTCTGCCTCTCCCTGGCCACGTGACATAGGCAAATAATTTAACTTTTCTGAGTCTCAGTTTCTTATGGGAAAACAAGGGGATAGTTTTACTAGTTTCCACAGTTATTTTCATATGGCTGTTTGGTGCATTAAATGTGAAAAGTTATAAGAAATTGCCCAGCATAGCTGATGTGGTAATTTCTCAGATTCATTTTCATAACTTTCGATTTCTTTTGCTGGCCCTGCTATTTTTCCAATCTCTCTGTCTCTTTACTCAGTTATGTTAATTTCTGTCTCTTATTTGTCTTCACTGTTGTGATTCTGCTTTGACCTTGGTTATGCTTCTCCTGGAGTATAACCATTTATGATATGATGGTTTCCCCATCTCCTCATCTAAACCACGGGACAGGTTGATTTTCCTAAAGCATAGAACTGATCAAGTTTCTCCTTTGTTCAAAATCCTTCAGGGCTTTGGCATTACTTATCGAGTAAAACCCAAACCCTTAGTTGGCAGGCAGAGTCTTTTTTGCTGAGCCTCTAATCTGCCCCTTCAGGCCAGTCTCCATCTTCTTATGGCACATCTCCAGGACCACTTTTCCCCACACCTGCTCTCACCTGCCTCCCTTGGCCTTGCCTGTATTCTATCTGGAAGAGCACATCTCCATATCATCACCTGGTAGATTCCTACCTATTTGAATAATCCTCTCTGGGGAATTTTTTCCCTCTGAACACCCATAGCATTTGGTTTCAGTCCAATAAATGTCTGCTGAAAATTTATTTGCAAACATATTTATAGAACTCTAATTCATTCAACCTTCATTACAACTCTATCAGGCATCTATTCTGCAGATGGGGAAATTGAGGCACAGAGAGTTACGCAGGTAACTCCCTTGGTCACAGAGTTGTTAAGTGGCAGATTTGGGATTCCAACCCAGGTAGTCTGGCTGCAGGATCTGTGTTATTAGAAACATGTGTTCTGTGCCATGCTGCTTCTCAACCTCAAAAGTTTTGATATTTCATGTGTCTTTCCAATGGTCCTATTCCTATTAATGTACTATTGCACTTCTCTACCAAGCCTTTTGTTTTGTAAAAAAAAGCAAGATCTCATTTGTCTGGATTATTGAATCATTTAGCTTTTTCTGCCATGTTTGAGTCAAAAGATTGAAACTAGTGGTTGTCTGAAAGGGCTCTTGATGAGCATAGCTATTTTGATAGCTGATTCTCTCTCTCTCTCTGTATGTATATATCATGATAAAAAAATCATAATTTTTTGTTATCTTTCCCTTAGAGACTTATATGAAAGATGTTCACTCTGGTTTCATAATTCTTATATTTCCTTTATACATGTTGTTCATGTACTGAAGATTTTAAACAACATGGGATGTCTTGCATTAAGCAGGCCAAGAACATTCTCATGCCTCTAGGCACCCAGTAGTTTCTGGGTGGAAAACAAGCCTGTTTTTCTCACTGCCTTATTTCCACTGCCTAGCATATTGCCTGGAATATGGCTATTGAACAAATGCTCAAAGAACCATTCTATTTCCTCATGTTGTTCTAAGTACTCTTAGTAATAAATTATTTATATGTTAATTTATTCCTTCATGTTTGTTATGATCATCCTTGGGGTGGTTCCTAAAGTTGCAATTCAGAGTTCCACATCTAGTCACTTCCAAAGAAACAAAGAAATGAATCTTTATTTCCCACCCGAGGGTGGCTGGCGTCACAGCAAGTACAGCCCAGGGTGATTACAGAATACGTTTAATAGATCCCCTCATCCTACTTCTCTCCACTTGGCAGGCATTCATTTTTTAAAGCAGGGGCACCTAGTCAGGGACACATACTCTTCAGGGGATCCATAGACGGGTTTTGGGGTCCATGAGGTTGCTAAAATTGTGTACATAAATGTATATGAATTTTTGGGGGGAGAGGGTCTATAGATTTTTAAAAACAATTTATCATTATATTATTCTTATTTGCCTTTTTAAATGATAAAAGTAATGTGTTCAAATTGTAAAAATAATCAAACTGTATGGAAGACTATCAAGTAAAAAAGTTCAACCAGCACAGAAGTATATCAAATAAAAAGTTAGAATTCTTTTTTTCTTTTCTTTTCACTCTCTACATTCTCAATCTCTTCTTATAAGGGGATCTTACCAGAATTCTATTTGGCAACTGACTTTAATAATGTAAAGTCATATTTTGATATAAGTACATATAGACCTACCTTTTTTTAAACTTCAGTTTGAAATAATTATGGATTCACAGGAAGTTGCAAGAAAGTATATACAGAAGTCCTGTGTTTTCCCCAATGTAACATACTGTATATCTGTAGTACAATATCAAAACCAGGGAACTGACAGTGGCACAATCCACAGACTTTATTGAGATTTCACCAGTTTTACAGTATACTCATGTGTGTGTGTGTGTAGTTCTATGCAATTGTATCATGTGCAAATTCATGTAACCACTACCACAATCAAGGTACAGACCTGACCATAACCATAAGGATCCCTCCTGCTACCCCTTTTATAGCCACATCCACCTCTATTCCTGCTATCCCTAATCCCTGGCAACTACTAATCTGTTCTTCAGTTCTATAATTTTGTTATTTCCAGAATGTTATATAAATGGAATTATAAAATTTGCATCTTTGGAGATTTGCTTTTCTTTTTCTACTCAATGTAAGTCGGTAGAGATTCATCCAAGTTGTCAAGTGTATCAATAGTTCATTCCTTTTTATTGCTGAGCAATATTCCAAACAGTGTGTAGGGGAGGAAGACATTTCCTCTACCTGCTCGGGGTCCTTCCGGCAGGAAAATGAATTAAATTGACATGAGATAGAATAACAGGAGAAAAGTAAACAAAGCTTTATAACATGTACACATGGGAGAGGCCCAGGCAAGGTGAGCAACTCGCCAAAATGGCTGAAGCCACAACCTTAAATATCATCTTCAGCTAAAGACAAAGGACGCCGTTGGGGGTGGAGGGGAGTCAGCTATGGGAGATTACCAGAAAAGCATGGTAAACAAGAGGAAGGTTATTATGCAGGTTTAAGTCCTTGCCTTCTGCATTGATTAAGAGTTTCTAGAGATAAGGTCATCCCCCCTTCTTCCTGGTACAGAGAGGGAGACACCTTTGCAGTTGGAGATTTCCTTTACAAATGTAAATGTCTCTTAACAAAGGGTAAGTAAATTCTACTTTTCAGAGTTTCTTTCCTGCCTACAGTTTTTTAAAAGTAATCAGCCCAAAATAATCCTCATGCCAAAGAGACATGTCTTGGGGTGGCCAATTCCAGTCCCCCACTTTAGTATCTGCTCTGTTGCTTCTATATTTTGCAGAAAGTTCAGTTCTTTCTAACTTATTCTTGCACTGCATTTCCTATGTCTTCAAAGTGCAGCTCATTGAAACCCTATGTTAGTTATCATCTCTTTTGCTGCAGGAAAAGTTTAAAAGAAAACAGCCTTTCTTAGGCTGGAGTGAGAGACGCATTTTCTAGGATACAGAGGGATGATGATAAAAATTGATCAAAGCCTGGGGCCTGCCCCATGGCTGAGTGGTTAAGTTTGCAAGCTCCGCCTTCAGCGGCCCAGCATTTTGCCGGTTCGGATCCTGGGTGCGGACATGGCACCGCTCATCAGGCCATGTTGAGGTGGCGTCCCACATGTCACAACTAGGAGGACCCACAACTGAAAATATACAGCTATGTACTGGGTGCATTGGGGGAGAAAAAGCTGGGGGAAAGAAAAACAAAGCTTGGCAACAGTTGTTAGCTCAGGTGCCAATCTAAAAAAAAAAAAAATTGATCAAAGCCAGGTTGATGTGGATTTTTAATTTCTTTGAAGTTAACTCTTCACTGGCGCTTCATTCACCAGTACTTAGCTTAAGGGGAGAAATAAAGACACTAAATAGCCATTTACAAACATAAACATAAGACATTTCGGAGATAATGAAGCAGATAGTCTGGGCCTAAAAAGGTAGCCCAATACATAGTTCTCCCAATCAATCTCTTTTTCCTGATTATCAGCCTGTTTGATCCAACATTTTCCCAGTTTGTAAATCTATATTGTTTCATCTGACTCTGGAATCCGAGTATCCAGTGATAACTTGTCATCAGAGCCAGACAACTTGTGTTCTTGAAAGTATTTTCAGTTTGCTGCATCTGATTTACACTAGATGCTCCTCTTTGAGGCCTGATTCTAGCCTGACATCCAGTCCTCAACATTGAGCTTCTCTTCGCTATGTCTTGGTGAAACCTTGACTAGATTCCAATGATTGTGAGCAAATAGCAGAAAGGGTTTTTGTCATTTTCTTATTCTTTCTTTCTCTTTTTAGCTAATGTTTATAAGCAGCTGATTAGGTGCTGTGCATTGTGCTTAGTATTTCGCATTCATTGCCTCATTTAATGTTCATGGCAGCCTTATACACTTAGCCCGCGGCTGTCTTCTTGGAAGCTTTCCTTGTCTTACAGCACACTGGATGCTCAAGGCCACTGTGCTGAGTGCCTCAGCTGCCCCAGGGGAGGGATAGGCTCAGAAGAGTCAGTTGAGCTTGTCCCCAAACCTGTGCTTTAGATGTGTTTGTTATTGGAATGCTATAAATTGATTAAATATTATGTAAAATAATGATATGTAGATGGGAAAAAAGAGGTATCATTTTTTATGAAAACTAAGTTGAATGTTTAGAAAGTGTTAATAAAGGAATTCATTAAACAAACTGCTATTAAATTTAGTGTGGGGGAAAAAGACCTGGAAGGATTTTTTGTGCTTAGACGATTTTATGAGTGTCTGTATGTTCTGTTCTTCTTTTTTTTTTTTTAAAGATTGACACCTGAGCTAACAACTGTTGCCAATCTTTTTTTCTGCTTTTTCTCCCCAACTCTCCCCAGTACATAGTTGTGTACTTTTAGTTGTAGGTCCTTCTGGTTGTGGCATGTGGGACGCCGCCTCAGTGTGGCCTAATGAGCAGTGCCATGTCAGCACCTAGGATCTGAATCTGCGAAACCCTGGGCCACTGAAGCGGAGCACGTGAACTTAACCACTCGGCCATGGGGCCGGCCCCTGTTTCTCTTTAAAGAAAGTAAAATCAGAAACTATAGGGGGGCTGTCCCGGTGGCACACCAGTTAAGTTCATACGTTCTGCTTCTCGGCCGCCCAGGGTTCACTGGTTTGGATCCCGGGTACGGACATAGCACCACTTGGCAAAAGCCATGCTGTGGTAGGCATCCCACGTATAAAGTAGAGGAAGATGCGCATGGATGTTAGCTCAGGGCCGGTCTTCCTCAGCAAAAAGAGGAGGATTGGCAGTAGTTAGCCCAGGGCTAATCTTCCTCAAAAATAAAAAAAAGGACACTCTAGCTACATTACGGGTGTGGTTTACGCAAGAAAAAAAAAAGGCCCTGGTACTCCTTCATAAGCTTGATAAATGTTCGTTTATGTGCTTTAAGTTACTGTAAAATATTCACAGTGTGTTTGCATCATTTCAGGATTTCTCTTTTTTTTTTGAGGAAGATTAGCCCTGAGCTAATATCTGCGCCCGTCTTCCTCTACTTTATATGTGGGACACCTGCCACAGCATGGCTCGATAAGTGGTGCATAGGTCCACACCAGGGATCTGAACCGGCAAACCCCGGGCCACCTCAGTGGAATGTGCAAACTTAACCACTGTGCCACCATGCCACCGTGCTGGCCCCTAGGATTCCTCTGTTAACTGATATTTTTGTTTATATAATTAATTCCAGGACTGAATTATCCAGGATAAGGAGCCTGCAATGATACCATGACATTTTACAGAGGAGGAAATTGAAGCTTAGAGAGGTTAGGTAACTTGTCTTCTTTTCCCAGACAATTCATCATACTCCATAGGATACTGCAAAACTAGGATTGAGTACACAAGTCTTATATGTCAGGAAATTGCTTGATCCTATATTAATTTCTTTTAAACTTTATATAATATGTATTTTGGTGCCTAAAACCATTTTTGATGGTGATGATAAATCTAAAACACTGTAACATTATAAGTAAAATATTCAAGAATGTTCAGTGAAGAAAAGCAGCTTGTAAACACTATATATAATATAAATCCAGTTTTGGGGAGAAATATATATATATATCCAATTTGGGGGAGAATTTTATATATATACTATATATGTTTTAGATTACCGTCACCATCAAATACATATATCTCAACATAAAATAGACCAAAAGAATTTATACCAAGTGTTAATGATTGTTTTTATTTCTAAGTAGTAAGAGGAGAGATTATTTCTTTATTTTGCTATTCTGTGTTTTTCAAAATTGCCTCTATGCATCCATAATATTTTAATGATCATTTAAAATATTCTGAAAAACCAATTATAGGCTTGATTTCTTCTCTTCCCTTCTACCCTAAAAATATGCTGTTTAGCCTATTATTACAGTCATCTTAATAATGGTGGCCTGGAGTCAGGGGAAGAGAAAGAATTTTCTACAATATTTTCTCTTTGTCTGACTTTCTGGACAAATTGCTTTGAAAAACAGGTTTCCATTCTGACCTGCTTTTCTCTGATACCTGACAATTCGTCTCAGATGTTTCTCTCCTGGGTCTACCAATGCCTTATCAGTGCTGCGTTCTGAAGAATTGAATGCAGTATGAGTTGATTTAACAGAGCTTCTGTCATCCTAGATCTCTATTATGTGTAAGATTATAAGGAGTCTCCTGTCTTGTGACCTGGAGTGGCCCAGCTAGAATGAATAATTCACCATGTAGTCTTCTCCAGTCACCTATTTATGCCTTACCTTTTTAAAATTGAAGTTTTCCAACAAATGAAAAAAAAAAACACCCAAAACCATGGGTAAACAAGTTTTCAGATTTCGTTTCTTATACTCTTCTAGTAGATTCCTGAGCTATATAAATGTGCAAAGGAAAGTGGTCTCTTCCTATCCACCTGGCTTTCTCTGTGCAATTCATTTAGTTACATCTCTGTCTTTTCTTTTTGATGTAGCACTTGCTGATAGGAGGATGAATTATAATGTTACTTGTCTGGAATCTAACTGAGTGATGTATGCTTGAGGAATGCAATGTTTAGGTGTTTCTATGTGAAAAAAATATATAAATATATATGTTTATATATTATATATTCATACATATATATAGGTGAGGAAGATTTGCTCTGAGCTAACAACTGTTGCCAATCTTCCTCTTCTTTTTTTTGCTTGAGGAAGATTAGCCCTGAGCTAACATCAGTTCCAATCCTCCTCTATTTTTTGTACCTGGGATGCCTCCACAGCATGGCTGATGAGTGGAGTAGGTCCATGTCCAGTATCTGAACCTGTGAACCCGGGCCGCAGAAGCAGTGTGCGGAACTTCAATCACTTGGCCACAGGGCCAGTGTCCCATACATTTTTTTAAATTAGCATTGTTGGCAAACTTGCCAGCCAGTACGTGGAGCTTTTAGTTAAAAATAAACTAAGTCCTAAATTATAGTTTTCCACAGGAATATAGTAATAATTCATTAAACTTTAACAATTTAATCCAGGAGTCAGTGATGGTGGGGGGTGCCTTTGTGTGAAGAATAGAAAAAAATCTCTCTGAGGTTTGGTGCAGTTTTCTTGCTTTAAATCTGGTGCTCAGGTGTTTCTAATCATCCTGTCTTCACAGTTGGGAGTTTTTCCTGGGTGTTCTTGTGGATTGTAGAAGGAATGCTAAAACAGTTGTTATCAGGCTGTGTGAGAATCTCTCTCTTACCTCACTACAATAGGAGAGCGAGGTACAGATGTTTAATAAAGAACTGAAGAGGCGAGGTCAGCCTGTCCGGCCTGATGAACACAAGGTTGTAATTGCTCAATTGGGAGACACCTGTTGAACCCCAAAGAGGATTCTGTTAGATATCTCTGGCTTTTCTGCCTGAGGCCTTGGAGATGTGAGAATAATGATGTCTGTGGATATATATTGATGTGTGTATGGGTAAACAGGGAGGATGGCAGGTGGCAGATTTGAGGATCACAAAATGTTTTATAAACTTTTCCTTTGTCTTCCAAATTTAAGACACTTATGGCATAAGAATAATCCTGAGTTCAGTCTTTGACTTTTCTTGAACAATCCAATACTCACTGCTACTCCACCTGTCAATCAACAACTCAGAAGAAAATGGAAAATACGTGAGGATGAACCAAGTACCTTATTCCTTATAGAGGTTTCTTCAACATAGAACAAGAGAGGGTTTACTCAAACAATCTCTCAGGACAGCATCCAAAAAATTCTGCTCACAATAAACTGATCCACAGACACCTGATTCTACTCTTGGTCTAGCAGGTGACAAAGGCTCCCAGCCCTCCAATGCAGGGCTTGATCCTTTGCAATGATTAGACACTTGCTGCACTTTTTGGGCAAACAAATCACGTCAGTGTGATAACAGGTCTGATGAAAAGAATTTCAGATATGAGAAAGTTCCTTTTTCGTAAAGTACTGTTACTTTCATCTATCTTTTTAACATAAAAGTACGCATACCTTACTTTTCTGTTAAAAAAGAAAAATGTTCTCTTTTTTATGCTAAAAAAGAAAAATGAAAGAGAAATAAAGTATCTTTGAATTACACCCCTATTATCCAGTGGTAATTATTGTTAACATCTTGGTGTATGCTTTCCATACTGTTTCTTATACATGTGTGAACCACCCTCTGCACAGACACTCAAATTTTTTTATATAATAATGGAAACTTCACATTCATATTGTTTGATAATATGCTACTTTCACTTGATAATACCATGGTCATTATTTCATGTCAATACATTAAACTTATGTCATAATTTTGAATAGCCGCATAGCAATCAATGGTATGGATTTATCATTAGTTATTAAGCTGATTCCCTACCGATGGGCATTTAGTTTGCACTATTCTGCTGTTATAACAAACTCTATGATGAATACCTTTGCAATCTTTTTTTTCACACATTTGATAAATCATGTTAGGAAATAGAATTTATGGGAAAAAAAATTGAGAGCTATAGCCAAACTGTCACCTAAAGATGTTAAACCAATTTGTGTTCCAGCTGATAGTGTGCGAGAATGATTGTGTTCCTTCAAAACCTTGCCAACATTAGGTTTAGTGCTTTAGAAAAATCTATATTAATCTGTTAAATTAAAAATATTGCCAGTTTGTTGTCCTTATTTGCATTTATTTTATTGCTAATAAGATATAGCATCTTTCATATGCTTATAAGCCATTTATATTCTTTCTTTTACGATCTGCCTCTTCATAACTTTTGCTCATTTTTTTTCCTATTGGGCTGTTTATATTTTCCTTATTGACTTTTAAATTTGTTATGCATTAAGTATATTAATTATTTTGTCATAATTTCTCCCCCCAACCCCTACCCATCAACTGGCTTTTGAAAAACTTTGTTAATGGTATTTTGGGTCAAACAGAAACTTTAAAAATGGTATGTAATCAAATCTATCCATCTTTTCCCTTCATGATTTCTATCTTTGGTGTAATTCCTAGCCCAAGATTATGTCAATTTCATTCATATTTTCTTCTAGCACTTTTATTATTTATTTGTCCCTATTTGAATCTTTAATCTAATGGAATGTTTTATATAGCACGGGTTAGGAACTTAACTTTTTCTCCTTAAATGGTCAGCCAGGTTCTCCATCATTACATATTGAATAGTTTTGAGATGCTTTCCTTATCAGATTATAAATTCTGACATATACTAGGTCTATTTCTGAATTGACTCTTCTATTAATCGATCTACTCTTATACCAGCACCATACATTTTCAAAAACTGTAACAGAGTACATTGAATAACTGGAAGGCATGTCCTTTTGTCTATTTAACCATTATACCACACCACTTTTCCAGAGCAATTATGAACATATGCCTGGACTTGAATCTAACCCTGTCACTTACTACATATGTAATCACAGGCAAATTATCAACTTTCTCTTAAATAACTCATGCATTGATTTCTTCCTGTGTAAATGGAAGAAAATAATACTTACCTCACAGAGTTGTTGTGACAAGTGAAATAACATATGTAAAGCTCTTCATATAGGGCCTGGAATATAGTATGCTCAACAATAACTGTTAGTGCATAACAGAAAGACATTTAGGACATTTGGGACATAAAATCTCATGATTTTACTTATGACTTCATTTGAGAGATTAAATATAGACATGAAAAAGGAGATGACTTGATCACACACCATAAAGTAAATATGCACATTCCAACCCTTCCTTCTAGTAGAAGGCAGACTCAGGGCAGCTGTGGCAGGTACAGAGGTGTGAGTAGGGTGGCTGACTGCTCAAGTCAGGGTGGCAGTGACGTAGTCTGGTTATCATGTCCAGGAATTCGTTCTCAGCTTTGTAGTCCAGTTGATCTGGAGTCAGTTCAGATCTGGAGTACCAAATCACATCCATCAAATATATATCTTGAGTGTTATCTGATCTGAGAAGATGCACAACCCTAGTGAAACAGGGCTCAATCTCAGATCATGCGCCCTGTCCAGAAAGTATGGAGATCTGTCTTCTGCTGGTCATTTTTATAAACACAGCACAATCCCTTCCCCCATTTTTTATGTCTGCCAGTCACTATGATGCCCAAGTTTCCCAAATCAGCTGGGTAGTGCCCACTGCAAGTGCCCAGATGCCATTGTAACTTCCCTGGTGCTCTCTTCCTCATGGAATCTGACTCCCCTAAATTGTTTATGAATATGCATTTCTCCTGATTGTAAGGACTGTCTATAATACCCTATGTGACACTAAAAGAACTTGATGTAACTTATGTTACTTCTTAGACTCCTTTTCTATTCCTTAACTTAGCTATTCCTTATGCGAGCCTCTCATAGCTGGATTAATTATCCCTGCACCCCAAAATACTGTAACACTTCCAGTAACAGGAATAGTTGTTTCTTAATACAGTGTCTATCTCTTCTTCACTATTGGATAATCACTGACAAATTCACATTATTTGGCTTTCCTTTTCCTTGATTGCATACCTCTTTTCTGTTGATATGTTAGTTCTTTAGAGATGAGATAAATATAGTTGATTAGGTTATAACTTTCAAATATAGTTAATTAAATTCTCAAATATAGTTGATTCTCAGATATAGTTGATTAGGTTATAACTTTAATTCCCTACATTCTATCCCTTAGCTGTTGGGCTTGGTGGATTCCTATCCATGCAGCAATACATTTACACACCAACCCTTAGAACCACTGAATATGCTAACCCCTTGTCTGCTGACTTTTGCCATCTTTGGTTTCCTGACTGTCTCCAGATTTAGAGGGTATAGATTCTTAAGTACAGTCCCCAAATGAGCAGTGACTTCTTTTATGCTACTAAAAAGAAACTTGTGCTCTCATCCTAGTTCCATTTTTCTTAGGTGACACAAGACAAGAGAGTTTCAATTTTCACCTGTAATGTTCTCTCTATACCATAATAGCAGGCTTTATTGTTCTAAACTGCTGTTGAAAGACACAACCAATACTAAGCCATTACCTATATATATTTTTCTTACCTACTATTAATTATAATGCCTTTGTGCTCTGTCAGCATTATCAGAGGCAACCAGTATTTATTAAGTATCCACGGGTTGTGTCACATTGTGGTAGGTGCTGCCAAAGGCACTTATTTAGAATGAAGCATTACAAGGGAAGAAGGTGACAATTTTTTTCTAAGTCTGCCACTCTACCTTTCACTATGATTTAGGCCAACAGGTTGGTCAAATTACTCATTATGTCCCATGGACTCTCTTAGGATTTCCTAGAAATATGATTATGTTTGTCATGGGTTTTAGATGGGCTTACTGCAATATGGCCTTTGGGTGAGTTTGCAAATGTAATAAGACAAGCTAGTCCTTCCCATTATATTTACACTTTAACACACAGTAAAAAGCAAGAAATACCAGTACCATGCACCAGTGATTTGGAAAACAGCAAAATTTTCTGAGAAAGGAGGAAGAAATTGTGCATGTGTGTTTGTGTATCTCAATCTCAGGTGGCATAAGAACTTACACTGTCGTTTTAATATATGTGCTGTGGAGCTGGGTTAATTAAACATGAGATTTTTAAATATTTCTGGGCCTATTTACCCAAATAAACTTAGCTTAATTTATTACGCATCATGTCCTCGGATTTCTGCTGAAGCCTTAATGTTCTTTCCTGGGAATAGTTTCTGAGTTCTTGGCTTCTGATGGTTATAGATTCTGAACCCTCAATTTTCTTAGTCTTTGGATTCATCGACCGTCTGAAGTCCTGCAATGTAGATGCAGCTGTAATAATCACCCTGCCAGTCTAGGAGGTCTCAGGTGGCTGTCCATCTTGGCATACATGGTATGCCCTTTGATCCTACTTTCTCCTGATCTCTGGGGTGTCTGTCATTACATCATGGGGTCTTTCTAGATACACACAAGTGACAAATCTACCAAGATCTTGTTGAAGTTTTAGATGCCTCTTTTATTATGAGAATGATGATGGCTTGAGTTATAAACTCACTTATTGCTCTCTGCCCAAAGTTTCTTAGCAGAGCTGGAACCTCTCCTGGTGTTGTCATCACTGGGCATACCAGCTAGAGGGTTGCATGACATTTTCTTAGACATCAAGAGGGACACACATTATATTAAACACAGAAGGAGGCTAACTCATTGAACAAGGCATTTCAATGCAGTGGAACCCACTTTGTATACATGGTAGTCATTATTTATTATTAATAAAAATATTGATAAGACATTTCAATGCATGCAATCTCATCATTTTGTACAGTATCCAGATATTTATTAGGCTTTAATTTGCATAATGTGGTATGCTTTCCATGTGTCTCCTTTTATTCAACACAGGCAAAGTAGATACCATTGCCTTGTTTGGGGAGGCAGTCTGGGGAACTGGAGAACCTGACAGGCCTGGAGTTGGAGTCCACCTCAACTACTTTAATCAACTCAGTAGTGAATGTGAGCGACTTACTCGCATCTCTGAATCAAGGGTTGTGTAACTTGGGTTCCAGTTAGGAGGCAGCAACCATACCAGTTATATTAACAGAGAGAATTTAATATTAAGAATAGTTAACTTAGTACTGGAGAAATGAAAAGGTTAATAATAAACACCTAGATATCATGGAGGTGATGATACAGGAAGCAGCTACCACCTCTTGGCTGGGGAAACAAAAGGAAGAATTTGGAAGTATGAAAACTTAGAAGATTGGACAAGGGGCCCTACGGAGCTTGGATGCAGATCTCTGAGGAAGGTGTGCTGGCTGGCAGTGCTGTTGTCACTGAAGGGCAGCATCATAGGTCTGGTTCTACAAGTGTTAGAAAACCGCACACTTGAATCACTATTGCTACTAGAATGAAAACTGGTACTGCAAGCTGGAATGAGCTGCTGCTGTCAGGGCTGAGAAGTGTTGCTGAGATTTTGCTGACAAGAACAGGAAATAAAATAGGAAGTGTCAAATCCTTTCTTCCTCCAGCAACCTTGCAATCTCTCTCTGGTGCCCACTATGGGCAAAGCCTAATGGAGTGGCTGGTAAAGCAGAAACGTCGTCTTCAGAGTCCCAGCCCCAGTACCAGAGAGCAGAGCAGAGAAGGATGGTTTGAAATAATCGCTTAATAACCAGCACAGGGGGGATATTACCTACCCCATAGACTGGTTATCATTTTAACCATTATTATTACTGTTGAAACTTATGTAAAGAATCTGGTATGATGACTGGCTCATAGTAAGGGCTGAAACTCATCATTTCTTTTCATTTTCACTGGTTTACAAAATCTTGTACCAGCCCAGTTATTGGAGATGGCCACTTACACTTTGATACTCTGATTCTTCCATTTTGACCCCAATCCCACCTTAGTAGCATTCATCTGTATAGATTAGTAGTGTTGGCTCTGGAATCCGTTGGCTATTAGCCATGAACCTTGGGCAAGTTAATTAAGTTCCCTAAGCCTCAGTTTACATTACATGAGATAACACACATACAGTTCTTAACTCAAGGCTCAGCAAATAATTGTTTAAAATTATTAGCTGCCATTGTTGTTATCCCCGTCATCATCACTGTCATTATTTGATGAGTATGGAGAAATAGCAGCAAACTAGTCTCAACTTAAGATAGAACATATGAGAAGCCAACTTTCTCCCCAATCACCGATGATTACCTTGGTTCTCTGAAACTTAATCTTTATTCTGACAAGTAAACATGGTTCATTTTCCTCTTTAGCCATCTCCTTCGTTTTGGGTTCTTCAAAAGATTCCCATTTTTCTAATCTTTTTAATGATATTCTGAAAGAAGTCAATATAGGCTGTTCTGTTTTGCATTAGGGGATATTGAGGCCTGAAGTCTCTTTGAGATTTTCCCTGAGTCACGTGCGTGTTTGTAAAAAGGACTGGAAGGGATTCAAAAAATCCATCATGCCATTGTCAGGGACTCTTGAATTCTGAAGCATTCCTGGCTCCCACTTACTCGGGGATATGGAGACTGTCACTAGAAATTCAGAATGAGTGTTCTGCATGGTAATGCAGCACATCACCAATGAGTACTGAGGAAAGCCGAGGACGTCCTGGATTTTATGCATTATGCATGAGAGGGTATAAGAAATAAAGGATCAGTCATCTTCTCCCTCAGATAACATTGATCATTTGCTACACATTATTTGGCTGGGTTCTGTGCAGATTTATTTTCTCCAATGAGAATGAGGAGCAGATTGCCCGTTTTCTTAACAAGCAATGACATCAATCTAGCCAAATCTATCTAATGCATTGGATGACTCTCTCTCTCCCTGCCCCCACCTCTACCATAGTTAAAAGAAATAGGGACAACTTCTGAAGAGTGTGCCAGCTCCTGTGGGGGTGATGACAGAGTGGGGAAATTGAGTCTAATTCAGGGTGATGAAAAGTCTCTTTCTCTTTCTTTACTTTTTTTCTTTGTAATTTAAGGCAGTATTTCCACTCACTATTTTTCCAGATAGCGTATTGTGAGGGGCTGATCTGCAGAAAAGGCCAAGTGAAAAGTCACCCAATAACGAGAGAGGCGGAAGATGGCATGTAGAATGTACAAATAGATAGTGATGCTAGGACTCTGAGCAGACTGGAATGGCGCAATCATTAGGAAAAATAGCAAATACCAACCAGAGAATGTTATTACAAGTACTCCTTCACAAACATGAATGACTTTTAATGACATAGAAATCAACATGTGTCAGCCAATGAGAAATTGGACCTGAAGTTTGTCTTCTGTTAATAAAATTTTCTTCTCCTTGTGGTAGCCAAAAGGCGGTAAAAGAATGTTGGAGGTAATGATGTGATCCAGGATTTGAGAGGAGAGTGGGATGTCTTGCTGTGGCACACTCTCTCCTTCAATCAAACGAGTGTCCACAGAGGGAGGCAGGGGCCTTGGGACATTGATTAGGCAAGGTTGGCCAACTTGGGAATTCGTGGAGCAGACTACCAATGGCAGGTTGGGGCTGATGTGGAGTCCTAGCAGAATCAACCCCACTGCAGCTCAGTTTGCAGGGAAGCACCATGCCTAAGGGAGAGCAGAGATGGCAGGTCCTGGGCCAGGCAGGGGGAGGTCAAGAGGGATCTCAACAGAGGGGGAAAATGTGTTAACAGGTAGATGGAGCACAGGGGCACTGCAACATCCAGGAGATCCTGCCAACAAATGGCAGTGGCTCAGGCTGAAGAAGGAAGAGAAGAGGCTCTGGTGAGAACAAGGCATCCTTGGCAAAGGCCAGAGTGCTGAGATACAAAGCCTGCCACCTCACAAAGTTCCCATTTACACTACAGTGTACCCACCTCCAGTGTCTCAGAGATGCATTTCAAAGAATGGTCTCTTTTTTCAAACTGTTGGAAGCTAATTAATCATGAACCATGATAGCACATGGAATCAGTGATGTAAGTTGTGAAACATAAGTCTTGGTTCACTTTTTTCCCTGCAGAACTGTAAATCCGGGAGAATTTTCACCAAGCTAAAAATTAAGAACAAAGGAGACCTGGGGAGAGGCATTTCCTGGGGTGCCATGCCGTGCTTTCTACTCTGAGGGCGACGGAGGGAGGTTGTCAGAACCAAGGCTCAGGAACAGGGGTTGGGGAGACCCAGGTACAAAAGCAGTCTTTCAATGGAGGGGGAAGGAGAGGCTGGGAGGGAGTTGGAGGCTCAGCTGTAATAATATCTCACTCTATGCCAGACGCTGTGCTAAGACTATGGGGATTTTCCCATAAAATTAGACATTATTAGCATCTTTTCTGTTTCCTCCCTTCTTTCCTTCCTCCCTCCCTCTCTCCTTTCCTACCTTCCTTCCAACAAATGAGAAAACTTAACACAGAGAAGTAAACTAACTTTCCCAACTTGGTGGCAGGTAGAGAGTGATCTATAATCTGTTAATTTGAGTCCAGAGCCTGGTCTCTTAACCAGTGTGCCACACGCCATCTCAGTGATCTGATCTGGGATGTCACATCCCAGTCAGCCCTGCTCAGAGGCTGCCTGAGCCAAACTATCACCTTGCTCATTGTAGATAGTTCTTTTACTGATTCATCCTGAGATCAATTTATCATTTGAGGAGTTCAACCACAACACTGTGTTGATGGCATTAACTTCTAGTCAGCTCTTAAACTGTCCTTTTATTTTGTACACCAATGTAGATCTCATTTAATGTCATCTTTTTATATCTAGCCTATCAAGATGTCTTTAAATCCTTCTTAACAGCAGATTCTTCTTTTTTTAATCCAACACAATATGAAACGAAAACCACAACTCTCCTAAAAGCCCTCTTGTTTCCAAAAACTTTGACACATTCAGCAAAGATTTATTCCTTGGTGTCTGTGCTGTGTTTAGTTTCTGCTTTGCCAATTCATGGAGTATAACTGTACCCAAATGTGCCTTTAGGTGGCATACTCTTCGGGTCAAGGGCTCTGCTCTTTGTTTTGGCACATGCTACTTATTACAGAGCTCAGTGGACACCTGGGGCTCCAGATAAATAGTAACAATCCAGGAGTATTCCTCACTTCCAGAGCTGCACAGGCCCTTTCAGACAGCGTGTTGGCTTTCTTTAAAGAATATCCAAGTGACCGACTTCACCTTGACATTGGAAGTTCCCATCTCTCTGCACCTGTTCCACTTGCTGCCTGGTGGCATCTGCTTCCTTATTGTTCACTGTTTCTGCACTGCCCTGAGAAGCAACACTTTGGCTTGCCTTTATGAACATTTTGATTCCCACTCCAGCCAGGCAGCATTCTTCCTCTCTTCCCTCCCCACCACAAACTCCCTCCCCTTCCCACCCCGTTGGTGCTGAAGTGTGAATCCCAGGTGATTTCCAGTGGACAGAAGCCAGAACAGGAGGAGGTAAAGAGATAGGAGGGGACACTTATTTGATTTTTGGCAGTAAAAACAACTTACCAAAGCCTGACTTTCACAGATTTTAGTAGCACGATCTTTGATGTTGGTTTCTTTCTTCGTTTTTCTCCTGAGAGTGTGGAGTGGGGTTAGGAAGAGGATTGTTAGCTCTGAAAAGAATAGTTTAAATACAGTTAACGTACATATTATCATTTTCAAAATATACAAAGAAAGAAATCTTGGTTGGCTTCAATGGATTTGGAAGCAAAATTGCCTGATTTCTCCGCAGCCAGATTAGGTTACTGTAATTCTCTCAAGTGGCACTTTTGCCAACAATTAAAGTGGATCTTCTGGAGGGGCCAGGGCTCAGTTGAGAGGAAGATGTCTTGCACCCATAAATCAGCTCTATGTTCTCAGATTTAGAATGAAAAATTGGCTTTCAATTGCCCCTCTGGGTTGCTGTTGCATAAGGCGGGATTGCTCTTTAACAGACTGACACTTCAAACTCTTGAATTACCTGGCTCAATCTCATGCCTTCGGGCTCCTCTTGGCAACCAAAGTCCCTCATTAGATAGTGCTTACATTCCCTATCAAATGGTCCTTTTGAACATTCTTTTCTATCCTGCTCACGTCTCATTCACTCATGTCCAAAATAGTAAGGGCAAAAATCGTGTGTCTAGGAAACTGCTATATTATCCTGTAGTGTGCGATATATACATGTAATTGGTATAACTGTACGGTTATACAGTTTTGTTCCAAAGAGTAACTTTGTTTCTGGGTTGACTTTAATTTCTGCCTCTGAGTTTTCAGCTTGTTTTAAAATTCAACCTGTCCAATGCACTAAGTTCTTTGTCAAGATCTGTAAAATGGACATAGTCCAGTTTATGTTTTAATTAGTTCAGTGTTCAACTGTATCAAGACTGTTTTCTTCATGCAAAGTTTCTTCCTCTCCCTTTCTTCTGATCTAACTTCTAAATGAGACAGAGGGGAGGGGAACTTACTCTTATGACATTGAAGGCAGAGAAGTCACATTCATTTTCTGTTCTGCTAGTGTTCCTGTAGTCTTTTATCCTACTCTGGACGACATTTGGAGGAGTCACGCAGAAGCAACCGTCTCTCTTCTCACCCTACAGGTGGCTACATTCTCCTCCTTCTCCCCTTGGGGACTCTCCCAAGGCAGGCTCTTAGATTGCTCATTGGCTTGTCTTCACTTTGCACCCGTGAGATACTTGTGGATCTCTGTGCCCAGCTTGTGGCTGATGATGGCGGTGGCCCCTCCCATGTCTATGTGAGCATTCTACTGCACTCTTGTTTACTTCAAGTGTCATGGGGCTGGATAGGTTTGCAAAGACTGGCACTCTCCAACTGTACCTGGAAAATTTACTAGCAGTCCTGTTTTTTCTTTCAGAGATTACAATTACAGGAGAATGCCCTGGTACCCCTCAAGACCCTAGTTTGGCCAGAGGTAGAAAAGAGTAAAAAATTCCCCACTGCTCATTCTTTCCATCTTTCTATCTTAGTTGGATTCCTCTCTGCCTCCTCATACTCTCAAAGCCCATTGGAATGGCAGCAGGGAGTTGGCAGTGGTGTTGGGTGTTGGTGGCTGGGAGTAGGTTAGAGATCGGCTCCCCTGCTTTGAAAATATATACGACTATCCTCTTTCTTGCATCTGAGGTCTTTTATCTCAAAGTCAAGACCTGGGCATTTCTTTTTACTGTTCCCTATATATAACATAGCAACTATTTTTGTTTTCAAATTTAGGATTAAAAAATCAACTTTTCAGGGCTGGCCCCGTGGCCAAGTGGTTAAGTTTGTGTGCTCCGCTGCAGGTGGCCCAGTGTTTTGTTGGTTCGAATCCTGGGCGCAGACATGGCACTGCTCATCAAACCATGCTGAGGCAGTGTCCCACATGCCACAACTAGGAGGACCCACAACGAAGAATATACAACTATGTACTGGGGGGCTTTGGGGAGAAAAAGGAAAAAAAATAAAATCTTTAAAAAAAAATCAACTTTTCATCCCCTTCCTTGGGTTGATGTTGGGTTGATGATGTGGGCAACTATTTCCCTATGGCAAACGGTCACTCAGTGCCTCCTGGTTGGAATGCAGATGTTGCAGGGGGTGTGTATACTACAACTGCTCGATGTCTCAAATTATTAGTGTGCCACAAATACTTTACATTTCTTCCTGCTATCTATGTGTGTGAGTGTGTGTATGTTTGTTTGTGTATTTTAGCAATGAACATAACTGAGGTATTTATACAAAGAACAAGTCTCAAGTAAAAAGATTTTTTTGTAATATTAATGATGCAAACACAAATATTTAGGAATAATAACTATGATGTCATCTCAAGAACCATTTTAGAGCTATGCTCCTATTTTCCCTTGTGCTCATGCTTACTCTTATTCTCTCTCCTTTGCTGAGATCACAGAGTTAAATTCACATTACTTAGATGCACATTTAGACTTTATTGTTATCTCCTTTTCACAGATGAAGAAATGAAGATTAGAGCCATTGAGAAACTTGTCTGCCTCTCAAAGCTTTAACAACCAGGGAGAGCATTTTGAAAGCAAGCCCAGGGGAAAGTTTAGGCTTGTATTGAAGGCTAGGAGAGCTGTCTTCCTCCATGTTTCCTATCCATTATCACCCAACTATTTGCTCAAAGTCAAAACATAGTAGACATTCTTGATTCTCCCACCCTCTTTCTCACCCTCCATGCAGCAAATATTTAAAACCTATCCATTTCCCTAGTTTAGGCCCCATCATCTCTCACATGGATATTAAGAATATGATAATAGCAAATAGATGTGTACGTGTGTTTTTGTGTGTGTGTGTATAAAGCACGTACTACGTACCAAGCGTTATACCCATCACCTTACTTATATTAACTTACCTATATTTAATTCTCACAAGTACTCCTTGAGGTAAGTGCGATTATTTTTCTCATTTTAAAAACCAGAAAACTAAGGCACAAACAACATCCTACTTGATTCCCCCCATTAGTTTTATTTCCTCCAAATTCACTTTCCACAACACAGAGTGATTGTCCTATAATAAAAATCCCTCTATGTTGCTCAAAGAGTTAAAATCTTTTTCTTTCTTACTGGCATCTTGCTGCCATTTTGGGCCCATATTCTGTACCCTCTTCCATGGGGCCTTACCTAGTAAAAATAGTAAGTAATGGAAAATTACTGGTGGAAGTTGGCTACCATGGCTGGTTTGGGGGAGAGCCTCTTTGTACCAGCACCTTCTTGGTGCCTTTGGCAGATTGTATGTTCTAAAGACGGCTGCAACAATATCTCCCCTCCCACATGGTCTTGCAATGTGACACTCTGAGAAGTGTTCCCTTCTCTTGATCTGAGTGGGCTCATAACTGTGGTCATTATGACATTATAAGATTTCCAAGGCTGGATCATAAAAGGTGATGTAGCTTCTGCATAGATCACTGAAATAATTGTCTGGATCTCTAAGCTTCTGTGTAAGCAATCAAAATGCCACGAGGCCACTGTGCTATGGGGAAGCCCAAACTAGCCCAGGTGGAGAGACCTCATGGAGAAGCCTTGAGACTATTCTGGACAGAGATACCTGGCTAACCACCAGCTGCTCCAGGGCTAGCCATCATCTGACTGTAACTTCATGAGAGACTTCAAGCCAGAAACAGCCAGCTAAGGACTTCCCAAACAATGACCTAGAGATAATGAAATGATTGCTGCTGTTTTAAGCCACTAAGGTTTGGGATGATTTGTTATGCAGCAATATATAACTAGAACCGTGTCCTTCAATTTATACCACTTGAGAGTATAGCTGTATGCATGAGGAGGACCCAGTCAGTATTTTGAGGCCTAGTTTGTGCTGGGAAAGAGGGTTCCTACCTTCCAAGACTACCATGTTTTGGGATTGTGTTGCTTGGTGCTGAGCTACAAGCTTGACTTTGTGACTCCAAAAGGGAAGTGGCTGAGACAGTTTTGTTCACTTGAATTGCACTTCTTACTGAACTTTCAGTATCTTGGAGTGTCTCAGGTGATGAAACACGCATTTTGTCAGTGAACCACCCTGGTGGCTGTCTGCTGCCTCTGTTAGGTGGCTTGGCAGTGGGCTCATCAGAAGGAGGTAGGGTCACTAGATCTACTCACCCTGGACCCCAGCCTAGAAGCTCCCTTGTCAGGTAGTCCATGGGTGTTCTCTGCTCCCCTCTCAGCTTCTTGATAAAAATTTATAGCAGCATTGGGATGCAGAGCCCTCTTCTGGAGCACTTTCCATGGTACATGTACTGTGATGGTCTGGCCACACTCTCTGTGTGAGCTCAGGGAATTATAGGCACTCCATTTCTGCTCTGCTTGTGTTTTTCTCAAGAAATCTAATGTTAATCTTATACTGTGTCACTTGTGTTGTCTTACACTATTTGGTTGTGCCTCTTACCACAACAAGTAGGGTCAATGGCCAACATATTCTATGGATTTAGTCAGCCCAAGCTGGATTAATAGTAGCAACAGAGTGAGGAGAGGGTCACCTTCATAGTTAGCTATGAGAATTCTTCAGCAAAAATATCTGACCAAATATCAGGAGGCCTGTGTCTGTGCCTGATATGTCACCATTGGAGATTTAGCTAATCAAAATTTTTTGAGATTCCACTATATGCTAGACTCTGAGCTGGTTACTAGGGATATAAAATTGAGTAAATATAGTCTTTGTTTTCAAGAATCTCAGAGTTCAGAGAGGGAGACAGACTAGGGAGCTGGCAACCGCACTTGAGGATGATGAGTACCAGGGTGGGACTCTGCATAAGTATCATGGGAAGGAACTAGAGCTCAGGGGAGGCAGGGGAAGTCAGGGACATCTGAAGAGGGAGTAATGTCAGGGCTGAGATCTGAAGACTAAGATGGAGCTGGCTAGGCGAAGGGGAGGAAAGGTGAGAGAAAGCCTGCTCCATTTCAGGAATTGAAAAAACACTCTTTACTTCTGGAGAGTAGGGGGAATGGAAGAGTGGGTAGGAGAGCAGCAGGATGGGGCAGGAGAAGTTGGAGAGTACAAAGAGGGTGTTAAAATCATGCAGGGGAGTTGGACTCTATTTTGAGGGCAATAAAGAGCTGCTCGGTGTTCTTAGGCAGAGGAGGGACAAGACAAGATTTGTCTTTTAGGGACAACAGCTTGACTGTAGTGTAGAGTGGATTGGAAAGGGCTATTGTGCTCATCCAGGTGAGAGATGCTGATGACCTCAAGGAGGGTAGTGGCATTGAGGATGGACAAAAGTGGAAACATTTTAAGATGCTCCTCATCGTGACCTCAGAATATTATTTCCACCCTCATCCTCCATAATTCCCAGTCCCACAACCCCAAAGACTATGTTCCGTCCTGCTAGTCTCTAAATATATCAGCTCTTCAGCAGTGTCATGCATCTCAGCCTTTTTTCCCCTCCACACTTTTCCCTGTCTGTAATATCTTTATCTTCCACATTTGGCAAACTCCTACTCATTCTCCAAGACCCATCTCCTCTCTATCTTCCCTGACTTCCCCAGGAAATATTATTGTTTCCTCCTTGATGCTTCAATAAACCTTTATCCTCTCTTTCATTATATGCTCTATGTGCTTTGTTTTCCCCTTCAGATCTACTCTCTCATCCTCTCCACCCTACTGGTTGCCTGGGCAGTCAGCCTGAATGGATATCAGTGGACTCTCTTGACCTTTGATTTCTGATAGGGTTTAGCTATTGTCAGGAGAAGAGAGGGAAGAATAAATTTGGGCTACTTATTCCCCTAGTTTCTTTTCTGTGAAATCTCTGGACTGATTGCTTCACAAAACAAAGGTTACACCTAGTGATGCACTGGTAAATGGCTAACTACCAGGGTGGCGGTTGGGGAAGCCTTGATTTGTAGTGTTTGCCCATTTCTGTGGTGTAAAGACTCCTACCATGGCCAATTTCAAGCTACCGAAGTGATGTCACTCAATGTGGAGTTGGGAAGAGATTCCCACTGTCTGTTCTCTCGAGCTGTCATGAGCCATATCCAGCATCCCACTGTCCCATTCTTTCCTTCCAGGTAATTGTATTGGCTCTTCTCCTACCTCTCCAGGCCTGGGAGGGGGTGCTGTGCAATGCTGTTTTTAGCCCTGGGACACTGCTTTCTATCTCTTGTGGTTTTCCTCACTCTATCCATACCTTTGAAAATAGTCCCTTTGTTAGTCCCTCCTCAAATTACTCAATTTGAGGGACCATCTGTTTCCTGGTGAGGTCCTAATTGCCTCACCAAGTTATACTGTGTGGAAATTAGTCATTTAGAAATCTTTTTTTCCTGCTGTATTTCAAATACTTGGAGTGCAGGGATTATGATTTATTAATTTTTGTATCTCCAACACCTAGTCAGTGGAAGGGACGGAAAGGGAAAGAAGGAACTAATTTCACTGAATCTCTATTATGTTCCAGATATTGTATCAGATACTTTAGAAATATTCTCTCTTTAATCTTATCAAATCAATCCTAGGCACTATCATTCTAGGCATTTACAGATAAGGAAAGTGGGGCTCAGAGTGGTTAAGTAACTTTTTCAAGATTACACAGTTAGGAAGTAGCTGAACTAGGATTTGAACCTGAATGTCTGGCTCTCAAACCTACTCTTTTTGCACTATTGCCTCAATTTATTTTTAGTGAATAAATGGATGTTTTAGTCAACTGAGAAGATACAGTAAGTGCTATCAAAGATGCCTGATAAGAGGAATCTTCAAGTGGGAGGGAGATGGAAATGGCTTTCTTCTGTTTCTAGGAGTGAAGTTTCTAGCAATCTATCAGTTTATGAAATGTAAACTATCCATGTATAAGCATTCTCATTGAATAGGGTATTTTAGACAACCTCAGGCAGATCATATATTAGTCATAAACTTGGTAGATATTTTTACTAGTAGCTTAACAGATTCATATCTTACAATAGTACTGGGCAGCTTCTAATCTCCTTACAGTTTAAAATTAGCTTAATACTCTGAAACGAGGAAAACTATCTCTACATGTTTGCATTAAATGATGGGGGAAACTGCAAACGTGATCAGTTCAAGAGAAATTTTGTAAAATAAAATACTTAGCTCATCCTAACATCTCAAGTTTTGTGCTCTAATCTTTTCATCTAGAGGATACTGGTGACTCTAGTTAAGACTTGGAAGGGTCTGTGGGAAGCCTGCCTTAAAGAAACATCTGTAATGCATTTCTCCTCTCTTAAAAGGGCTTAAAGCAACTAGGATTTTCTTTTAATAATGGAAAGCATGTGCTGGAAAAATTGATGCTTGTTTTGGCAATTTCAGTCTGTTAAGATACCGCGAACGGGAACACAAGAGGTCCAATGGAGCCATTAGGAACTGGAGCAAGCTTGAGTCTAGTTCTGGCTCTGTCACTTGCCTGGTTTTATACTATAGCTAAGCCACCCAAATGTTGTGTGCCTCAGTCTCCTTATAGGTCAAAGGGATGGTTAGATTAGATGTAGACTCATTTATCTTCCGAGCTCTAACAAGTTTATGAGATGCTTACGAATTTTTCTTTCTTTTTAGTAAAGCCATTACATTTTTTCTACATTTATTATCCAGTATGTCTTTCAATTTCAATTTTATTCTTATTTTCCTTTATAGTAATAATTTTATTATTTAGTTAATAATTCTCTCTCTCTGTCTCATTATCTATCTATCATCTACCTACCATCTATCTATATATATAGCTATCAAGGAGAAAAGCTGCCAATGTCCAAAGTGAGGGTACCAAAATTAAACAATCCCTACATTATACTTCTGTCTAGCTTTCTATTTCTTAACATATGTTTTGTATGTATGTGTATATGACCCACATACACATATATGTATATAAACATATATGTTTATATTTATATACATATATAAATAAAAAATATATTTACACTTGTGTCTTGGTAAATGCTTACCAATCACCTCTCCTGGAAAAAAAAAAAGCTCTGATTTATAGCACCTGCCAATTTCTGTGGTGTAACTGCTCCCACCAAGACCAATTTCAAGTTACTCATGGTAAAGTGCTGAATGTGGAGCTGAGAAAAGATGCACAAAATAGGCTCTTGCAAGCTTGAAAATCTGTTTCCAGGACACCTCTGAATGTAAACAGCCTGTGGAGTGCCAACTGCTCTCTTTCACGCTAAAATACCTATTTTAACATAAATTTTGAGAACTGAATACTGAACCTAAAACTAAGTAATACAAAGAATATGTTTTGTATTTATGTTCATTATGATTTTTACCTTGAATTATTTTTAATAACTTTCTCTACCCTCATACAGAATGCATGCATACACAAACATATATATGCACACACACCCAAATTCTATTAAATTTTTTTCATGATGGCTATGCCTTATGTAATCATGTATAAGTAGACAATACTAAAATATAGTACAAATTTTCTTCTTCATGAGTCATCTATCCTTTCAAATTTAAAATAAGGAGAGCTTCCTTAAAAAAATCTGTATTTTCAAAAGGATCTAAACTTTACCTCATGAACGTGTCTGTATTTGTACCCAAGATTTTCATTGATTAGTTGTTTATCAAAGGAGTTAGGGCTTGAAAAATCCCCAAACTATTATATCATCAAATCTGGGAATGATATAAATTTGATATACTCAGAAATCCAAAAAACTGCACACGGTAATTTGGTATTTAGTCAATTACAGAAAGGCTACAATGCGTTAACTGTTGACTGAATGATGAGCATCAAACATTGAGTGTAATTAACACAGACAGAAGCTTACTGCCAACAACAGTTTGAAACAATTTTAGTCCTCTATTTCCTGCCAACATTGATATATAAAGAATCGTTCATAGCATGATTGAGAAAATTTGCTTTTGCCTGGGGAATTCAGCCTGTACCCTCAGAGCCTCCAGAATAGTGGCTTTTGCAGAGTAGGAACTTAATGGGTATTTGTTGGATTGAACTAGATCTGCAATTTTTTAAATTGGTCCTCAGGCACCACAATCCTTGTTTGTAAATTCTCATTGAATTTCATGAACCAGTGGTAACATGTTCTCCACACCCTCAAGTAGTAAGTGAGCTTTTGCTAGGCTAGTAAACATTTTCTAAGGGAGAAAAGATAATGATGAATTCCTATCTTATTCAATGCAGGGAAAACCTTTACAAAAATTGTTATTGGAAATTTGAAGTATGTGCTGACCTAAGAATTGATCTGTGCTGATCAAATGTGCAAGAAAGAATATCACCTCTAAGTTAGCCATTTCAGCTACTACTTTTAGCTCTAAGATATCCATTAACAATTTATCTGCTACAACTAGAAACATTTGGCTTGATACCTTGCTGAGTCCTGCCAATCAGCTTGAATTTTGAGCTGAGAGCCAATTGGGACTGGACTTGGAAAAGAGTAGGTGGCTGAGCGAGCTGCAGGTAAATTGTGTGTGTGCGTGTGTATGTCAAACATTAAAAATGTGTATCATTTATCTACACTCATAGAGATAATTTTCAGAATATAACTGCTATCTGTAGCCCCTGATTGTCTTTAGGCTACAATTCAAAGTCATGAGCTGCCCCTGTGTGTCTCTCTGACCTCACTTACCTCTTGCTGCTTCCTTCCTTCTCTGCACAGATCAGTCATGCTAAACTAGTTGCAGTTCCTCAAAGCAGTCAGGCTTCCTGACATCTCTCTGCCACGTGGACTGCTCTTACCACTTGATATCTCCTCTTCCCATCCCGATACTCTCCCCACACCCCACTCAACTTGGTTTACTCCTCTAACTCATTCTTTCAAACCCAGTTCATATGTCTCTTCCTCAGAATGCCACCCTAGTCTGCAGTAAGTGCCCATCTTGCAAGGTCCGTTGTATGTACTAATAAATTTATCAGAGTCTGTCACGTTGTCTTGTAGTTCTTTGTTTGTCTGTCTGTCTGTTTCCCATGTAGGCTGTATATTCTTAAGGAAGATAGTGAGTATTTCCAGGACCTAGCACAGCACTTGGCAGATAGTAGGTACTCCATAAATGTTGAATATTTCAAAATACAAATAACTAAAATTAATAAACATATAATTTATCAGCTGAGTATTCATCTGTTCAATCTTGAACTGCTTTTATTAATAAGGATTTTTTGTTGTAACAGAAATACAACTCAAAGTCTCTTAAGGAAAAATAGGAATTTATCAGTTCAAATAACTGAGGGTTTGAGGAGTGGTGCTAACTATGGGCATATTGGATCCAGGTCTCAGATGATGCCATTAGAAATCTCTCTCCAAGTCTATTTTTCTTTTCCTCTGGGGTGTTTTATCAAGCAAGCTCTCTTCATGTGATTGGAAAAGATGGTCCTTGTAGCTCTCGGCTTACATAGTCCAATACAGATCACAATTTCAGAAGGACACTGAGTGTCTTCCTGAGTCCACCCAAAATGGCTTGCTTGGCTCTACTTGGGTTCCACACTCACCCTTGGACCAAATTCTGTGCCCGGAGTAATGGGGCATTCTGATTGGTCAGTTTAGGTCACATGCAAGCACCTGTGGAAGGTAGGGCTCCTTAATTGGAAACTTCCTGGGGAGCAGTTCCTGGGGTAGTTTGCAAAAGGAAGTGATATAAGAAGTCAAAAATATAATAGGTATCTATACACTACTGTTAATTTTTCAGTTTGATCAACCAATATGTGTTTTTAAAAGTCTGCCATGTGTCCAGGCCAATTTAACTACTTTATGCACCTTTTCTAGGCCCACTGAGATGCACCAAGACTGACAGAAAAGAAATGTCTTGAGGATGCTCAGTTTTCAGGTACTTAGATGCTGGACTTAAGTGTATAATTCTATACTTTTACCTTACTCCTTATTGCTTCCTTTTATTGCTTTTGAAAACAGAAAACTTTTTATTTTAGTATAGTTTTTGATTTATAGACAAGTTGCACAGATAGTATAGAGAGTTCTCATATAGCCTGTTACCCGGTTTTCTCTATTGTTAACATCTCATGTTACTGTGGTACATTTATCACAACTAAGGAAACAGCATTGGTACAGTATTACTATTAACCAATCTCCACAGTCTATTTGGATCTCACTAATTTTCTCCCAATGTACTTTTTCTGTTCTAGGATCCCATTTAAGGTACACATTACGTTTAGTTTATCATGTTTTCTTGGCCTCCTCCTGTTTGATAGTTTCTTAGGCTTTCTCTGCTTTTGATGACCTTGACAGTTTTCAGGAGTGCTGCTCAGGTATTTTGTAAAATGTCCCTCAATTTGGGGTTGTCTGATACTTTTCTCATGGTTAGAATAGGATAATGAGTTTTGGGGATGAGGACCTCAGATGTAAAGTGTCATTCTCATCTCATAATGTCATCATACCATCAACATATCATGCACACCATTACCAGGACTTATCACCACTGGTATTACTCTTCATTACCTGGCTGAAGTGGTGTTTGCCAGATTTCTGTACTGTAAGGTTACTTTTTTCTCCCTCTTTTTATACTCTCCTCTTTGGAAGTAAGTCACTAAGTTCAGCTCACATAAGTAGTGAGGAGGTGAGCTCCACCTCCATGGCGGAAGGAGTAGCCACATAAATTACTTGGCATTCTCCTGTGTAGAGATTTGTCTCTTCTTCTCTATTTATTTATTTATTCTATCATTTTTTTAATGTTGGTATGGAGCCATAGATACTAACTTTATACTTTGGGTTATAACTCAGTACAGTAAAAATAAATATTATTTTTTTTGTTCCTTAAACTGTTCCAGCTTTGCAATTGGGAGCTCTTTCAGTTGTCTCCTCTGTCCCTTTGCCATGCCCCTGTCCTTTTGTTTTTTGAGCACTTCTTTACTTCTGGCTTTACAAGATACTCTATTCTCGTCTTGTATATTCTGCCCCAGTCCTCAAATCAGTCATTTCTCCAAGGAATGGTTTCTTCTCTTGGAGAATGGTATTAGAAACCAAGGACTGAGAGCTGGTTGTGCTTGTTGATACTGGAGTATCATTACTTCTCTGCACTCTCAGGGAACAGAGCTAGGAAATGTATGTACACTGATTTCTTTCACTGCTTCCTTTTAATTTCCTTTGTTACTAACCTTTCCCTCTCTCATCTATGCATGCCTTCATCTTGTCCTCCAGTTTGATGCATAATTTGTTTTCTTCTGGCTTCCAAATTTGGTTCTATTTCTTGGTTATGCTTTTATTGCATTTTCTCCTTGATTAGAGATTATGATGTAAGAAGTAATGTGTTCAGCTTGCTCTAGCTCTTGAAATAGCTGCTCCAGATGCTATCGGACATATAGACAAGGTTTTCTTTCTGGGTTGTTTTGAGAAGCTTATAATATAATTATATAACTCTATCTGAAAAATATATATTCTGTCTCTATACAGTGATAAATTAAATATTTTGTGCCAGGAAGCTGGGTCAGGTTGTAAAAATTTCTAGAATTCTGCTTCTGCAAAGTTAGAACATTGTTTGGAAATTATTGTGTTATTGGGAAAGAGGATGAGTTATATGAAGAGACATGTGAAGAAGACCACCTCAGAGTTAGAAGTGGATATAAATGCTCTCTCCCATTTATGCTCACTCTCTCATCCTCCCTTTTCCACTCTCATTCTGCCTCTTACCCTCAGAGCAGAGATCGGAGGCTTCAAGTTTTGAAGTATTAACAAACTTGAGTCCTTTATAAAGGCTCCTTGAGGGAGCCTTTTTAGATTCCATAATCAGGGAATGAAGACTGATCAGGATTCTGGGATTTAAGATGGGCCAGGTGTGAGGGGTGGGGGTCGCAGGAGTTGTGCAGGAAAGGGAGCAATGACAAGGGATGAATACAAAATGATCCAAGTTACTAGGCCTGGAGAATCTTTTTGAAACTCTCTGAGACCTCAAGTGTCAATAGGTTTCAAAACAAAGCTTTAATATTGAATTAGTAATTAAAAATGTACTTATAGCTATGCTGAAAACTACACATTTAGGACCTATGTCTGCTAAAGAGGGAATCAAGAAAACAGTTTTAGCTTCAAGTAAAAATTGATACTTTTAAAAAGTTCAAAAATTGAAATTTTGACTGGTCATAATTCCAAATTAGTAGCTAAAGAGATGTTTGGCAATTGTTAAATTTACATATATAAATATATATATATATATATACGTTACTTATATATACATATATATATATGTTAAATTTACACATATATATTATATTTCCTGAAATACAAGAAATGGTTGCATTTTAAAAGATTGTCATGTTAACAAGAAACTACAGAAAGAGACAACTGACACAATGTCTTCTCTTGATCTCACAAAAAGATATCTAAATATTTCCTTTTGTCAGGTTTAATTTAATTTTAAGAAATTTGACATATGCACTAGGAAATTTCACTGATTTTTTCCAATCCTGAACTCTCTTTGCTTCTTACAAAGACTTTCACTGGGGTTGGTTTTGAAATTAATCCAGGCATTTGAGGGCAGTTGGTCCCTCTGCACTTGAATAATTAAGTGAGTATTATTAAGAAAATGCTACACATTAGTAACTTGGAAGAACCAGAGTGGATGAACCACTTTTCAGAACCTGCATGACAATTTTGAAAATTAAACCCAGTTAATAGAAAAAAAAGCTAAATCAATGGCCATAAAATTTAATGGGTTTATAGCAGCCTTAACACAGTAGGACTGAATTATCATGTTAATTTAATTTCCATTTCTAAATGAACCAGAAGGCACAATAAAGGTCAATTAACCAGCTACCTTCCCTGTCTTCTTTTTCTTTTACTGCTGGTTTTAAATCACATTCAGCCCCAAAGCACTCACACTGCTTCTGGAAACTCATTAGTTGTTCTTGAAATTAAAACAAAAAAGAAAAAAAAGAAGAAACAAAAACTAACAACCAACCTTGTGCTGAGAACAACCACTGAGAATGTGCCACAATTATGGGAATGTATGTATTCAATGAAAAATCTTTACTCTTGTCACACTGAGGCTGCAAACTTAGTCACACCAAGCCTAGGGAAACACACAAGCTAAAGGTCTCAATTACAGTGTTTACCAAGTGTTCCTCTACAGTGAAAAAGCTGTGTGTGCTACTCTTAACGTTTACGAGGTGAGTAAGGAAGGGAACTCCATCTGTGTAATGTGGGGCTATTGTTGGTACAGTGAGAACAAGCTTTGCACAGCGTGCATTTTTTCGCATTGAAATAGCCACTAAAATTCGTTTCTGATTCCAAAGTTTGCTGTAATTTGAACAGTGATTTGGAGATATTGCAAAATGATCATAATTTTGATTTCAATAGGAGTCTCTTTAAAATTAAATAAATAATGGTTTAAAGTGTCTAACGCCAGGTACCCTGCAGCTTTCAATGAATGTTAGCCTTCTTCCCCCGTCTCCTCTTCAGTAAAAAGTAGAAAAATGAAATATTCACTATCTAAACTTTGGTTGTTTGGAATCGTTTCTTAGGATTATAGAACTTTAAGAGAACAAGGACTCCAATATCTTTACCAAGTTCTTATAACGAAGATATTGAATTTAAGTGTAACTGAGATCAGAAGTCCAAGGATTTTTACTATATGGCTAACATCTATCTTTTTTCAAATAAAAACATTTAGTTCACCCTCCATTTAATAAAAATCTGCCGCTTTGTCTCCCCTTCACACCTAAGACTATCTATCTATCCATCATCTATCTATCCATCTATCTGTCTATCTTCTATATCATCTATCTATCTATCTATCTATCTATCATCTATCATTTCTGGAAGCCATAAATAAAATTCAATGATCTCATGACAATTTCTGGACTAAAGTGAAAAACATATTGCACGCAGAAATATTAAAGTAGGAGCATCTATTCACAATATACAGATTTGACAAACAAATATATACTCATAGACGTGATAGGTTTTGAGAGGTGTCTTTTTTTCTCTGAAAACATTTATATGCTAGTGACAGAATCCAACCTTTCTTTACATTGGAACCTGTTTAATCCACTTTTAAAGTTCTTGCAATAGAATAGAAAAAATTGAAATTTGTGACAATTTCTTTAAACATCAAATACATTTAAACAATTTTATTAACTGCATGTGTATAATAAGCAGTGTTTTTATGAGATGGAGGGATTTGTTGTGCTGTTTTACTCCTGGTCTTTCTTCAGATTGACATTTGGGATGCACATATAAAGCACCCACCTGTGCAAGGAAGCTCTTCAATGAAGGTATCTCTTCCCCTCCCCTGCTCCCTCCCCCTCCCCGCCCTAGCCCATCAGGGCTCTCTGAGCTCCAGAATGCAGTAGGCTGGCCCGAGAAGCGTGAGCCAAATGCCTGCTGTGGCCTCTTGCCACTTGCTGTTTTCTACAACTGATGAGGACACCCTACTACAGTGGATTCTCAAAAATATTGCCGATTAACTGAACAATATCATATGATATGATGTAATGATCCTGCCCTCCTCCACCTTTTATTGAGACTGAAAATACTGTCTTTAAACATTAGGCCACTAGGTCATGAACTGTATCACTGAACTGTTGATATGATTTAGTTGTTGGAGTCACTGAAGTCACTAGACTGTGACTGGCCACGTGCAGACAGGGAGCATAGAGGAGCAGTGTAGGTACATGGTAGGAGAAGAGAAGAAGAAAAAGAAAAGTGGCAGTAAGAGGAAAAGTGTAAGAAGAGAAGAGAAGAATAAGGTAATGCACTGCATAATGACATTTCTGTCAATGATGGACCGCTATACAATGGTGGTCCCATAAAATTAGTACCATGTAGCCTAGGTGTGTAGTAGGCTGTACCATCTAGGTTTGTGTAAGTGCACTCTATGATGTTCGCACAACCACAAAATCACCTAACGAAGCGTTTCTCAGAACATACCCTCGTTGTTAATCGACCCATGACTGTAGGAGAAAGCTCTGGTGATGCAAGCCCTTTATGACCACATTCATGAAGCAGAATTACCCATCCTCACGTTTGCATAGCTGTGCCTGCACCCACACAAGGCACACACACACACACACACACACACACCCTGCTTATTGACCCCTGCCAGCATTATTGCTGGTATTACTTGCTACGTCATTGTCAGGTCCCAAGATTATTAAGTTTGGAACTTTCTGTCTTGACAGTTTTAAGGAACTTTGTTCCAGATGAGAGGCTGATTGCTGTCTTTCTTTACCATTATCCAATATTTCATGAGCCCGTGTCTCCCAGGAGTTGTCTTATCAGAACATATAAATGTGTTTTTACAGCTCTTTTGCTATCAGGCTCTGTGGTTTTGAGAAGTCACTTTATTTTCTGGGCTCTGGTTCTAGCGGTGAAAGGAGTTTGCCCTTTGATCTTGAAGGAACTTCTGCCTCTGACACTCTGTGGTTCTCTGAGGCCCGATTTCAAGCATGGGGCAAGAATATAAGGCAGGATTAGAACACCCCAGCTTTCCTCTTTGTCTTCAATTTACCTGTCTTGTACAAAGTTAATTAATGAAACAAACTGATTTTTCCTACAAAATTATGTGTGTGTGTATACATACATACACATATACATACATACGCATATGAGTGCATATATATGTGTAGATGTATATGCTGGAGTGTTCTGAGATTTTAGTAATGGTAAGTGCCTTACAGGAAGAATTTGGATGTTGTCTAAATAAAAAGACAATAAAACAGAGATTAAAATGTCTGTTTCTTGACCTCTAAAATTTTTGGACTGTCAGTTACATTCTTTTATTGAGATGGGTCTAGTGTACACATAGATGTGTGGTTTTTTTAAATCTCAGCTTGTTAGGAAACCTCGAGAAAAACTGTACTCATTTATCACTAGGAAACATCTGTCCATTTTTGCAGTACAGTGTACATATTTTTTAGTGATAATATTTTATGTTACACACTTAGACCTCACCAAGAGAGCCCAGGACATCGCACTGGGAGAGGGAGTCTGATGCCTTGTATAAAATGGCCCAGGTGGCTGACTGGTAAAGGAAGACACAAATTAGGAACATAGCACAATCTACTTTGTCTTATTAAAGACATGTTTGCTAAGAATGTTGATTGGTAGGGAAAATCTAGGGATTATTTATTTACTTTTTACATTTGGAAGGAATGAATAAATATGTGATCTTAATATAGCTTGGGTTTCTTTCCCTCCCGTTGCAGAGCCACTGTCAGGAGAAGAGGGCAGTGACTAGGAAACACGGGCAGGATGGCAGCAGAAGGGTCCTTCCATGTGGAGGGGAGAGCCATTAGGCTCCCTCTGAGCTCCCTCCTGCACACAAGCAACCAGAGAGTGGAGGGACACAGGTGACAGCTTGGGGCCTAATGGCCTTCCCTCTATTTTTATTTCTCAGCTGGGGGTTGAATGTTCTCATTTTAAGTCATTTGTCCTTTTCAACTCTGAGAAAAGAGATGGTTTCTCCCTCCTCCAACTCTATTATCTATATTTCTTGTTCTTTGTTACAGAAAGAAAAGAAAAACAAAACACTAAGACTATTTCTCTAAGAAGTTTCTTACGTTCAGAAAACCGTACATGAATGTAGCTGAGCGCTCTGTAAAGTGGTACATTCTGCTCCACTCCTGCCCAATGTTTAGAGAGGCTGCCAAGGATGCCTGCAACCTGGGCATTGGGGAGGAATGAAGATAGTTCAGACAGGTACAGAATGATGAATCTGATGTGCCTGGGAAACAAGAAAATAACCCTTAACCCTTTGGGCACTACCCTAGAATCTCCATTATAATCAGTGAAAGAGTGGCTGGTACTCTCTTTCATTCATCCACTCATTCATCTGTTCATAGATGCATTGAATCACTATGCACTTGATAAGCGTCTTCTCTTTGTCAGGCATAGTTGCCCTGTGTGTAAACTGGAATAAGTCTACCAAAGGAAGACACTCACAATAATGAGCTTTAATTTTGAGGTTTACAATTTGCGAGGCATTGTGCTAAGTACTATATATGCGTCATTTCATTTAATCTTTGTGATCCCATTTTTCAGGTTAGGGAACTGCAACTCTTTGGGGCTTGCTCAAGATCATATACAAAGCTAGTAAATGATAGAGATGGATTTGAACTTGGGACCATCTTACTCTGGAACTTCCCATGAAGAGGTTATTGCACTAGAAAGTGATAAATACAATGATGGAGGCATGCCTGGGGACTGAGGAATCAGAGAAGAGGGATTCAATCCACCTTCAGGCATTCAGGAAAGGTATTTTGGAGAGAGTGGTTCTTGGGTTTAACTTTAAACTATGGACCTGAAATAGCAGATTGAGGTACTATTGGAGATTCTAGGCAGAAGGGATAACTTGTGAAAACAAGTGTGTATGAGAAATTGCAGTGCTTTAGTCTTTCTGAAACAACACATGCAAGGCAGGGAGTGGTGGGAGATGAGCCTGGAGAGGTGAAATGGGGCCAGATCATGGCAGATCTCTTAGAATCTACAATGTAGTCTTTGTCAAATGATGAGCTTGGTGTCTGTGCAGTGGTCCAGGAGACATGTAACTAGGGCTGGACATGGCAGGTGCTGTCGGATGGGAAGGAGGGGAGAGAGGGAAGACTTGATGACTGACTGGGTAGACAGAGGGAATGAGACAGATGAAGAAGGTATATAGATGCTTCTCAGACTTTTAGCTTGGGGGTTGGATGGATGGGAGTGACAACAATTGATGCAGAAGATCTAGGAAGAGAGCAAGGCTCAGAAGAAGCATGCTGAGCAGTTTTATTCTTCACCAGTCTATAGTTATAACCACATATAATTATCAAATTTTTCTATAGCAGGTTAAAATAGTAATGTATAGATTTCATACTCACTATGATTTATAGTTAATTATTAACTGTTATAATTTCATAAATAAGAAACGTCTTTCTTACCTGAGCAAAAAACGCATTTGCTATAATCTCAAAAAATAAAATGGAATTGTCAGCCATAATTTTATGCATACTAATCATAATAACCACCACTAATTGAGTACTATACATGGTCTGGTTTTGTTCTTTGGACTTTACCTACATCAGTTCCGTTTTTCTTGCCTCCAGGGATTTTAGTTTGAAAACCCAAGTGGCACCTGGAGTTCATTCATGTCCTCTTGTGGATAGAGGCCTAGTGGTGGGTCTGCTAGGGGTGAGTTTCAGCATGGCACAATCCCAATACCCGGTGACTGAGACCCAGAAAGACAGCTTTGTGAACATAAATCAGAGAAAGCTGTTTCACTATGAGATGCATAAGGACGGAATGTGTACTTTCTCCAGACTGTCGAGGTTTGTGTTCCAGTAATGCCAGTGGAAATCTGTGTGACCTGTGGATGTTCATAGCAGCATTATTGATAATAGCCCAAACTGAAAACAACCTAAATGTCCATCAACTGGTGAATAGATAGACAAAATTAATAGAATGCCATTGAATACTATTCCGCAATGAAAAGGAAGACACAACTGACACCTGCTAGCTGCCTCCTGATGAACCTCAAAAACAGTATGCTAAGTGAAAGAAGTCACTTCACAGAAAACCACATATTGTATGATTCCATTTATGTGAAATGTCCAGAAAAGGTAAATTTATACAGAAAGAAAGTAGATTAGTGGTTGCTTGCGACTAGGGGTGGGATGGATTAACTGTAAACGGGCATGAGGAATCTTTTTGAGATAAGATGTTCTTAAACTAATTTATGGTAATGGCTGCAATCATTTGGTAAAGTTACTAAAAATTATTTAATTGTACACATGAAATGGATGAATTTTATGATATGTAAAATATACTTCAATAAAGTTGGTTAAAAAGAAAACAGCTGTGTGACCTTGGCTGAGTCATTGAATCCCTTTTTGTTTCACTTTCCTTGTCTGTAAAATGGGGTGGTGAATTTTTAGTCCTTATTTAATCTCCAGCAGCATTTGACTTAGGCTATTACTCACTCCTCACCATTACCTCCTGGCCCCTATTCATTTTTTTGGAACTACTTTCTTCACTTGATTTCTCTGACACTGAACTCTCCTGATTTTCTTCACAACGAAGGCTGGAGTTCGGTTGTCCGAGTGCAGGGACTGCCTCAATTGTTTCACTCTGCAACTAATTATCCAGCTCTATGCCTGTGGCATGCATCCTCATCCAGCCTCTGCTGCTTCTGATGTTGGGATTATTTGGGGTTCTGCCTGAGATATTTTGGGACTTGTTTGGGATATTTCTCTGACACCAGAATATCATTTCAGCTTCCTTAGCTCTACTAAGCATTTTTCCCCATCAATTTATTCCGGAAAGTCTTCCCTGTTCAATTTTCCTGGAGATATCTCTCCAGATATTCCAGTGCAGCTGTAAAATTCATTTTATTTTATTTAAATTCATTTTTATTTTTATATTTTGCCTTTCATTTCGATAGGATTTTGTGAGGAAGATGTAGAGGATGCTGTGTGTGCTGTCGAGGAGATCCCATTTGGGATTGAAAGGCATATTCCTTCAGCTGCCCAAGGTTGGCCTCCTTCCTGGGAGAGCCTTTATCCAATGACTTGTTGACTCAAGGCTCAACCTTCTCTCCCAGCTTGCTACAACTCGGAAGGACCATCCAGCCTCAGAGCTTCCTCTGGAGTCGGCAGAGGTCTTCATTGAGAATCCATTCAGCCCAGCTTCTCCCTCTGTCTATTTTTGTTTTTTTTCCCTTCCCTTCCACAGGTGTTGACCCCAAGAATACTCCCTAATAAACCTTCTCCATGCTAACCTCCATTTCAGAGTCTGCTTCCTGGATAGCCCAAACTGTGCAGAAGCCATGTGAATACGTGTGTTCAGTCAGCCATCTAGAAGCCTTTTTACACTGCTTATTTTTGAGTTCATGGGCCTTTTTTCATAAGACAAGGAAATGTATGAATTCCTTCTATCCAGAAGACGAGGTTAATTTTCCTCTCCAATACCAACTCACTTCTCTTGGCTTTTGATCAGATACCTCAGGCTCAGTTGGGTTTCCAACTTCTTTCTCCTTCTTTCTCCCAACAGCTGGTACCATGTGACCCTTACTTGTGACCTCAGCTTCCCGCTTTTCAGGGCCAAACTGACTCTAAGTGGAAAACTCTTCACAGTTTGCCTTTAGGCAGCTTTTCCTGAAGCAGACCCTAAGATGAGGGCTTGCGTGTAAGTGCTTTATTAAGGAATTGTCTCTAGAAGAAAGGGAGGAGAAGCAGGAAGGGAAGGGAAGGAAGCCCTGGAAGGCTAGGATCTTAGGCAGAGTCCTTTGGAGGAAGTGTGACGGTTACTCTTATGCATCAACTTGACTGGACACAGGGAACCCAGATTAAGCATTATCTGGGTGTGTCTGTAGGAATGTTTCCAGATGAGATTAGTATTTGAATGATTGGACTTGTTAAAGTTGATTGGTCTCCCCACATCGCGCAATTTGGGCATCACCCAGTCCGTTGAGGACCTGAATGGAACAAAAGGGAGAATAAGGATAAATTCCTCCCTTTTTTTCCTGTTCCACTGCTTGAGCTGAGACATCTCAGCTCATTTTCTCCGCCCTTGGACTGGGATTTACACCACCCGCTCCCCTGGTTCTCATGCCTTCCGACTTGGGCTGAATTACATGACTGGCTTTCCTGAGTCTCCAACTTGCAGACAGCAGATTGTGGGACTTCTCAGCTTTCATAATCACATGAGCCACTTCCTCATAATAAATCTATCTATCTATCTATCTATCTATCTATCTATCTATCTATCTATCCTATTGCTTCTATTTCTCCGGAGAACCCTGACTAATATAGGTAGCTTTACATGATCTGCAAAAGAACTCTGGAGTGTAACTTATACCTCAGAAGTTTCCTCCTTGAGGCAGAAGAGTTGGGCTTTCATATTCTTGCACCCAATATTCAGATTGGTTGACAATGACTCCTTGTGGTGGAGCTAGGAGCAGGGACGTAAACTCCCAGGCACTTCTGGCTCTCTGCTTATGCAGGGCAAAGCTACTTCAGTACCATGAGGGTTGTCCTCTAGGGAGTATATGTGAGTGCTGGATATTGGGAGCCAAAGCACACAGAAGGTGCGTTCAGAAATGATGGGAACAGTTTAAGGGGATTTGGGTGGAGTAATGACATCATCTGCTGCATAGTTCTGTCAAGAGCATCCTCATCAATCTGGCCTTGGTGTCAGACTCCAATTTTGATAGCGGATTCTCACAGGAGGCTTTTGAAAACTGGACTTAAATACTGAAATGAGTTAATCTTTTTATAGAGTGCTGTATGTTTGCTATCAAAATGCTGAAGAGTATTTGCCAAAAGCAGCAATCTTGATATTGGTTTGATATTGAGCTGTTCTTCATGGTAGTAATTGCCCTATAATCTTAGTGGCTCATTGAGGCCATTCTTAGAATGAGAATAGGATTATGTCATCAGCATAAAGAGGAAGCTATGACAGGAGGTCATGTATCCAGGTTATCTAAAGATGTGTCAAATGGTTTTGGTGAAAATTAACGAGTCAGTAAGATAGGACATTTGTACCATTTGGTGCTGTAATATGCTCTGTCAAGAGACCATTTCCCAACCATTTGATCCCTTTTGATATTATGGCAAAGGCTCTGAAGAACAATTAAGTCAGGGATCAATATCTAGATCATGCAACTTGGCCCATAAATGGTTTCTGTCTGTAAAATCAAAGACTGACAATAGAGTAATAAATGCCACAAGTCTCAAATTATTTTTAACCATTTTCTGTAAGTAGAAGAAGTAAAGGGTAGTGATAGTTCATAATAGAAAAGCTATCTCTAAAGTGTTTGTGCTCTTCCTGCAGCATATTATATTGAGACATCCAGCTATGCAGTGTAGAAGAACAAGGATTTTTTTGAAAGGATATTCTGAAGATTCCTGGGTGTAAGAAAAGATATAAGGCTACCCCTGCCCCTCATTTTTTTTTCTTTTAACTAACAGCAGACTATTCTTTTGGTCTATTTTGTAGAAATTATACTGTAGGTGATTAAGTCAATAATGTTGCAATGGATTGGCACCTACAGTGTAGAATAGGATTTGTGGTGGGAAAACTCTCCTTGCTGCACAGTTCGAAACAGTCATTATTTGAATGAAGTTTAATGAGTAGGGGCCCTGAATTTGAGCTAGAGAAAGTTCGAGTGAATCTAAGAGTTCTAAAAAATAAGAAAGAGCACCAGTTACTGAATTCCTTTAATGACAGGAGTCTGGCCAGGTAGGAAGTAGTGAGATCTGTGTGCTATGGGCTACAGAAGGGTAACTTGACTAGGAAAAGAGAGAGAGAGAGAGAGAGAGAGAGAAAGAAGTTTCTTAGAGAATGCTCAGGGTAAAATCAGGAAAACTGAAAGGCAGGAACCAAGAACCAGACAGATAAGAACTCTAGTATTATTACATCAACAGCTCAAAAAAAGAATCTACGAATAGATTACTTCCTTAACATGACAAAGAATACCTGAAACCAACAGGCAAACTTATGTTTAAAGGGGAAATGCTTGAGGTGCTCCCATCAAATTAAAAAAGTCAGAGAAAGATACCTGCTATTAACTAACATTTGTCTGGAAGTTATAGTCAACAAAGCAAGTCAAGAAAAAGAAAAGAAATATAAATGCTGAGACTTGGATGATGTGCAGCGTGGAGGTCTGCTGCTTGGATCGGCCTGAACAGAGAACTTGTTGTTCAGCTGTAAGAAGTGCAATTAACTGACAATTCTCCAGCTCTTAGCAACTTCAGATTCACCTCAGCTTCCCGGGCAGTCCCCACCCAATGACTGACCTTATCTGCCCAATGTGGAGCTCCTAATTGGGTTGGCTGAAACTTTGTCAGGTCTGCAACATAGTTAGCCCTCCATGCCCACTTTTTCTTCCTTCCCTCTTTGCTCCATACCCTTATCCCATAAGCTTCTCACACTCTTACCTCCATCTTGATATCTGCATCCCAGAAGTCCCAATGGACGTTGTTGGTAGCAGGAGTGGTCCAGGAAAGCAGGAGGTAAGATATGTTTTGGAGACTAGTTCCAATGAGACGTGGGGCACAGACACTTTGGCACAAAATGACATCCAATTGCTAAAACTAGTGGAACTGCCGGTTGTTACTAAGTTTCACTGATGACTTACAGAGGCATAATGTAAACAAACAATTGAATATTGCCGGAAAATCTCTTTGTGGTTTGTAGTGTCCTTTATTTCCCGCAGTGCATGAGCAGAACAAGCTGAAGACTAAACTCAAGATTTAATTGTTGCCAAGCTACTAAGATGATTGAATGATCAATGAAAGGTCTGTTATGCCAAGACCAGGGTTCTGGTTGGGAAAGCCTGGGACTCTGACGTGTGAGATGGGGACATGTAGATTGACAGCCCCAAAGATTTTGGCTCTCCATATTTCATTGAGCCCTCAGAGTTTCAGCAATGGCCCACCCATTCCTATTAAAACACAGAACTCCTCCTAGCGGGAGCACACTGTGGAGATGTCTTTTCTGCAAGGCAATAGCCCTTCCCCTCAGTATCTGCCCTTGCCACTTCTCCTGACTACTGGGTTGATAATTAGGGCTAAGTTGCAGCAAAACCCAGCTGGGGACATGCTGAGCCTGATAAGAGAGGAAAGGGAGCTGCGAGATTTAGCCAGCATTGACTGATAGGAGCTGGGGAGTATCCAGGGGACTGGATTTGAGGTTGCTTGATCAAGAGGTCTGGAAATAAGACTGCATAAGAGTGAGTGTATAAACTTGAGGACATTCTTTCAAGATATAGGAATTAATACCCTGGTAAAGACCCTAAGAGCCCACCAGAAACAATGGGCCATAGCTGAAATGCCTGAATTACTGTGGCAGATGATGGAAGAAGAGACTAAAAGGCTTAGGGAAATGGGCATTCTAGAATAGATCAATTATTCAAGACCAGAAAACCCATCTGAGGAGTATGTTCCATAGGGAAGGCCAAGGAGCACACCAAGCCCAGGTGAGAGAGACATCAACATCACTGGGAAGTTCAGTGGTGGCTGAGGGACAAAAGATACAAATATTCTCAACCACAACCTCTGCTGCAAACATCCTGGGAAGCCAAACCACAACCTTGCAGCAATTGGCCCAGAATTGTCAGGACTAGCCAATAATGGGCATTTTCCTTATTTTTGCCCCTGATTCCAACTCAAGACCAACCACAGAAAGCCAAATAACCTCCCCAAACCGATCTCATAAGATGACCTGCTTCTAGTTAGCCTGTCTCCAGCTTCCCCATGCCAATAACCTACAATCAGAACATACCTGAAACCCTCTCTATTTTCACTATGTCAATGAAAATAATCCATGACCAATCTATAAACGAAAATTTGGGTGAGTTTATTGTGAGCTGAAATCTGAGGACCATGGCCCGGGGCCTTTCTTCCCGAAGGAAGAAAGGGCACCCAAGAAGCGAGGTATACAGAGTGGTTATATACCCCCATACAGGACATTTCACATATGATTGAAATGTCCCTTCCGCAATAGTCACAAGATTGCCCTGTTGGCACAGCGCTTGATGGACACAGCAGGTAGTGGGTCTGCTGTCTCAGAGGGTGTAGCAGGAGGCAAGCCTATTGGCTTAAGCTCGGTGGTCACAGGTGAGCGCAGCAATCAGTTCCTAGCCTAAGGAAAGATGCTTAACTCTTAAAGAAATGCCAACATGGGGAGGAAAGTCACCTTTATCTCAAGGGCCCTTGTTCTTGCCATAGGGAATATCTAAAGCAGATATACAATGCATGCTCAACAGCCACGGTCAGGCCCTTTTGGAAAGACAGGGTCAGGCCGAATTAGGTTTATACCAAATGGCTTCCTCATATTCTCCAATATATGCTATTGCTTGCCATTTTTATTTGTCAACTATAAAGCTTTTCCACTCCCCTACCTGCCTTTGAGTCTATGCCAAACATGAGTGATGGTGGCTATCTCCCTTGCTGTAGCGAGCTCTGAATAAACAGCCTCTCTTTCTTATCCTTTGGGTGGTCTTAGTCTGTTTCCACATGGCTATCCTCTGTAGGCAAAAGGTGATGGTAGCAGAGGTTGTCACAGAGCTTGGCTCATTGATACTAATGAGGATTATGGGTTTCCAAAACTCTAGAGGCCATGTGGCAGCATTTAACTGCCAGAAGCCAGGGGGTGAGGGTGGGGAGGGGAGTTGCAATTTTTTGGATAATTGCCAGGATGGAGTGGCAGCCAACGTAGGCTTAATCTACAGAAAGTTGTGGAGGGATAGTTAATATAATAGAAATAACATTGCTAGGGGTAAAATAGAAGAGGAGTCAAAGAAGGTATTGCTTAATGCATACGTTTAATCACAGAAAACAATTATGGAAGAGCAGGAAACCGAGTGTGGTCATCCCAGTAAGAAGTCACAATCCCTTTTCCAGTTCTCAGACCTGAGCCAGTTTTCAGACCAAGAACCAGTGTCAGAAGAGGTGGAGGCATTCCAGTGTGAAGGATTCTGTATCACCGCAATAAATATATATGGTAATGATTCCCCTAGCCCTTCTGATGAGGATCAAGGATGCCCCAGGGAGAGAAGGCCAAGGCGTCCTGCCCTACATACCAATCTATATCAACCTCTGGGAAGCATAGGACGTCCTGACCTGATCCGATCTGATTCTTATCCAAAGTCATAGGACCACCCAATAACCAGACCCCACCTGCACTGATACCATTTTAATGACTTTTTTTAACATAATCTTTCCTTTGTCTGATAAAGAAGTAACTCACATACCTATGCCTTATAAATTTAGCCCTGCCCTCAACCCATTGCAGCTCTTTACTGCCCATGGGCCCTGTCCCCATGCTATTCCTTGCTAGTCTCTGAATAAAGGAGCACTACTACCAGAACTTGAGAGTCCAAGAAATCTTTCAACTCCTCAGCTTGCCGAGCCTGCATCACTTACACAATGGGACCTATGGCTATTTGTTTGAATGATTGTACAATGGGAAAAGGAAACACCAGCATGTTTCAGGGATTGTTAGACACCAGATTGGACATTGTACTTGGAGACCTGAAGCATCATTATGGTCCCACTGTTAGATTCGGGGTATAGGAAGAACATATAATAAATGAAATCCTGGCCAAAGTCCAGCTTTCCATGGATCCCCTGGGTCTGTGGACTCACTAGGTGGTCTGTTCTCTAGTTCCTGAATATATAATTGGAATTGACAAACTTGGAAGTTTTATCCTTAGCCTGTGGGGTAATAGCTATGAGAATGGGGAAGGCCAAGAGGAAGTCTTTGAAATTGCCTACCCACATCCCTAGCCAAGATAGTAAATAAAAAACAATATCACATTTATGAGAGGGATGGTGAAGATTACTGCCACTTTTAAGGATTTCAAGAATGTATGGGTGGTGGTCCCCATCATTCTTGCTTCCAAAATGTTTGCCTCATTTTGAACCCAGCTGCATGTGAGTTATTATTAATCCCAAAACCAAAGGAAACACTTCTCTTTACATATACGGCTATTTGATTTGAAATAGATAGAATCAGTATCAGATTGTTTTTAAAGAGAATGATTATATTCTTAAAAGAATCTGGAAGAGTGTAATACTTAAAGAGATATAAAAACTACATAAGGAAAATGATATATTAACTTGTTAAATTAATATTTAAAAACAGGTAAAGAGACTTACCTTATCTCTTAACATTTTAAAAAGTATGTTTATTTTTCTATAGGTTCTATAGAACAACCATGGTATATTTTATTTATTATTCAAGGCTAAGTATTTTCATTTGAATTCTTAAAGAAATTTAACATTTCCAAATTGTGCTATTATTCTGCAAAAGAAGACAGTGAAACAAACAATTCCATAAATATATTTTCATGAAAAGACAGAAAACATGCACAAGAAGAATCAATTTGTCTTGGGGAAAGACATTATTGGGTTGGTGGAATGAGACTCTTGTTCATTAAGGACTGGTTTGGAACCACCTATGGAAGATAGAAAATGATCTACTTAAGGTTTGATGTCAAAGGCCAGTGAAGAAGCACAGAGCCCTAGCTTAAGAAAAGTCATAAAGCCTTATTTTCTGAGGCAAGAAGAGAAAGGAGATTATCTCAGACAACATTAGCAGTGGTAAAGGAGATAAGAAACTTCCCAAGGAAGCTGAATGATCAACTGTTCTGTCTTGACGTGGGGAGATAAATTGTCTATTGAAATAGAATTGCTGCCTTCACAGGAGACTTTCTTGACAGAAGGGGCCAGGTAATCCAAAGGAAGCATGCCTGGCTCTGGAGAGTACAGTCCATTTTCTCCAAACTGACTAGTTGAGCACCTAGCAGAGGCTGGGTCCCTGCTGAGTGCTGTGGGGGTCGCAAAGACAAATAAAGGGCATACTGCCTTTCTCTTTGAGCTCCTACTTTGTACCAAGCACTTGACAGGAATTCTGTGAAATGAGTATTATGGTTACCATTTTTACACAAAGGGAAATGGGGACTTAAAGAGATTAAATAATATGCTCCAAGTCACATAGCTAGTAGATGATAACCATGATATCCACTTCACAGGGTTGTTGTTAAGTCCCTGGTGCAAAGTAGAAGCTCAAAAAAAAAAAAAAAATTAGCTTCTGAGTGGATTATCAGTATGTGTTTGGGAGTTATTTTATCTTAACACTGTTTTCAAACTCTATCATTCAATTATTGCCTGATTATAACCCATTCGACTTAGTAATTTGACTTCTAAATTTTATGTGTTAATTTATGCTATTACGGCAATCTGGAAGCTTCTTTGAGGTCTGAGACCTTGCCTTATACAAGCAAGATAAACGTTCACTGCTCCACAAATTGCCTCCTTGCTCATTGGACACTGCTTAGTGAAGATCTAGTTTTCACTCTTTTGCTGAAGTGCTCCGCAGTCAGAGCTTTCCACTGACAGCAGTAAGAATGAAGGATGAAGAACACGTGAAATCAAAGTTTTACTTTAGATCAGTATCCTTTAAAACAGTGGCTTTCAAGGGCTGACCTGTCAGCATAGTGGTTAAGTTTGTATGCTCTGCTTCTTCAGCCCAGGGTTCATAGGGTCTGATTCCGGGAGTGGACTTACATACAGCTCATCAAGCCACACTGTGGTGGCGTCCCACATACAAAATGGAGGAAGATTGGCACAGATGTTAGCTCAGGGCCAATCTTCCTCACCAAAAGCCAAAAAACCGAAAAGCAGTTGCTTTCAAATTTCTGTCTGAAATCTTTTGGTTTGTTGTTAGTGCCTTCAAGTCAATTCCGACTCCTAGCAACCCTGTATACAGCAGAGCAGAACGCTGCCTGGTCTTTTTGCATTATCCTCCCACCTTCTGGTGCTATACGAGACAAAGCTCTGCTGCTATTCACAGGGTTTTCATGGCCAAGTTTTTTCAGAAGTGGGTGGCCAGGTCCTTCTTCCTAGTCTGTCTAAGTCCGGAAGCTCTGCTGAAACCTGTCCACCATCGGTTCCCCTGCTGGTATTTGAAATACTAATGGCAAAGCTTTCAGCATCACAGCAACAGGCAGCCACCACAGTTTGACAACCAACAGAAGAATGGTGTGGTTTCCTGACCGGAAACAAACCTGGGCCACTGCAGTGAGAGTGCCAAATCCTAACCACTAGACCACCAGGGCTGGCAGTCTTAAGCTAGAGTAAGAATATATTTTTGTTGGATCTAGTGTATATGTGTACATGCACATACTCCAATCAAAGGTTTTATGAAACAATACTTACCTTATGGATGAAGGACTCTGATCCTTTCTATTCTATTCTGTGCTGTGCTGTGCTGTTCTGTTTTGTTCTATTCTGCTATTCCATTCCACTCATCCCAGTAAAAAATGCTGGCCTGCGCCATGTGACTTGTTTAGGACAATGGAAGATTAGTAAACATGAAGCTTGGAAAGCGCACATGTGCTCAGGCTTGTTTAGTCTTGCCCATCTGTCCTGGTTATGAGGATAAGCCTGACTAGCTGCTAGAGACACAGGGATAGGATCAGAGATGTGATTAGAGTTGAATTGCTCCAGGTATCCCAGCTGAGGCTATCCTAGATTAGCTCACAGCCAGCCAACACTCAGATATGTGAGTGAGTCCAGCCAAGATAAGCAGAGTCATCTAGCCATCTAGCCAACCACTCCAGACATATGAGCAATAAACACTTATTGTGAAATGCTACTGAGGTTTTGGGTTTGTTACACATTATTACTGTGGCAATAGATAACATGCACCTGGCTGCGCCCAATCACCTACTGCTCATGTTTGAGTATGAAGTGTAACTGTGTAACCTGAAGCCTAGAGAGACAATTAAACACTCCCTCAGCCTGCCTGCCTTCCACTTACATGTCACACTCTACCCAGCAGATGGACTGGAGTCAGCCAGTTCCAGGTATTTCCACTTGAAGAAACAAATAGTGGTTCTCAAATTTTACTGTCCAACAGACACCTGATCTATTGAAGTAGAACCTAATGCTTAGTAAAGTTTGAAAACTGCTGACTTAGTGAGCTTCTTTATCTTTTTGGACTTAGTAGCAAAAAGATTACTTGACAAAGACTAATGGGTTGAAATACAAATGGTTTGGTAATGCAAATTATTTAAGTATGTTTATCTTATATAAAACTAATGACAACATATATAACCACATACTTTCATGCTTAACTGCTTAGTCTTTACACATACTAGGAGACTGTTTTCATTTGGTTACAAATATGCAACCTAGTATTTGGGTGAAACTGATACCTCCTTTAATGAAGGAAGACATTTTAGCAAAAAATAAAAAAGTGTGATGCTGAAAAAGAAGATGAGTCAACAAACTAAAAAACATATACCACTATGGAGGAGAGACTTGAAAGAAAGATGCTTAGGTAACAACTCACAAAAGAAAATCTTTGTGTTCTTTGCACAGTATTGCTATGAAACTACACAAATTTAAGCATTCAAATATTTTGTACTTTCATTTCGTGCAGTCAAACCTTTTAAATTTTGTTATTCTTTTTTCTTGTTTCATTATGAAAACCACTTGTAACCAAATGAAATCATAATAAAAGCAAAACCGTCAGCCAGTTATTTTATCTTTTACAGCAAAATTGCCTCACGGCCAATTAGTTGTGTGGTGGAAATGTCTGCAGGAAAACTGCTTGAGGCAAAGATGCTTATGGCAAAAGGACCGGACATGCAGGCATCAGTGCACTTTTAGAGCTCTTGGAGTAGTTTCATTATGTAGCAGAGTGGAAAGCCATTACTCTGTTCATTGTCTCATGTCACACTTGAAGTTCTCTGCTCTCAGTAAGTTGGGATGTACTGAGCTTTCATGCCTCTCTGATCTTGGGACTGAAAAGACTAGATTATACACATTGTACCAATAAGGAGACTACCCTCTCAGGATACTCTTTCTCTTTTCTACTTTTCCTGTTTGTGAAAAGAATCTCATTTCTCCCTTCTCATGGCTGTTAGTCAAGGAACAAAGTAGTTCCTCTTAAAATGCAAAGTATGTGGCTCATAGTCAAACCACTCCTCTCCCAGCAGAAAGTCCTTTCTGTTCCGGTACGAAACTTTAAAGTCTTTCAAAGCTAGTGTGTGGTATGAGGCAAATACATAGTTGTTAAATTAAATTGAAACATGATTTTTTTCCTTCACTCATAGCAAGTATGTTATTCTACTGTGTCTCTATGTTTCTGAAACTCTCAGGTAAATTTGTAAATCGCTAGAATTACTTACACAGGATCATTCCTTCTTTCTTGACTATCTAGCTCTAAGTACTCACTGCCAAGATGTTAAATCTTCTGTGAATTCTTAAACTCTAAGGATATTTGCAAGATGAACACAATATTATTTTGGCAGAGAATCATGTGTATGCATGTGGGTAGAGGGTGATACTCACTCCTATATATCTCTTTAACATGAAAGAAGCTTGCTTTAGTTTGCTCCAATTTATTCTCCTAGGATCCGGGAAAAATACTCAAGAGGAGAAAGGATATTATTTCACTCTAAGAGCTAACAGTGATGGAAACTTGGAGATGAAAGTATGCGTAGGTACATAGGTCATGAATTTTAAAAGTCCAAATTATTTCTGTTTTATTCATCAAAAATGAAAATATTCTTCAATCATCAAAATCATGTTTATGGCTTATTTGGGAAAATTTATCTTAAAACCAGATATAGATTTTGGAAAGAAACCAGGAGCCTGGACAGTACAATTCACTTGGGAGTCAAAGGCAAAATTGCCATGAGATCAAAGTTTTCCTCATTAAGCCTGCAAAATTAAGATTTGGTGAATATAAAAGAAAGAAAATATCTTCCTAGAAGTAGCTGTGTATCATCAATTTTAGATGAAAAAGCTAGGAACTGGCTTCATTTGTGGGAATAATTGCACAGCTCTCTAGAGTTTGCTTAAATGACTTCAAGGACCAAATATACAGCTTGTATCATGTGCTGTTAAATCCTTTTCTGCTGAATCTATTTAAGCTGGAATATGTGTTAGATTTCTGCTTGTTGGTTCATTTGATATGTGCTGATTGAATGCCTACTGTATGCCAGGTTCTACTAGGTCCTGGAAATACGGTGACAGACAAGATGGTCCCTGTCCTCATGGAACTTACAGGTTAGGAAGGATGATAGTCATTGAACAAATAAGTGACATGTATAATGATTTAATTACAGTTGTGGTAAGTGCACCAAGGGAAATATGACAGTGAGCAATGGAAGACATTAATATGGCAAGTGCCTTGTCTCAGGGGTGATGGATGGTTTTCCTTAGAAAACAATATTTTAACTGGCATTAGTAGGATTAGTATGTGTTAGCTCACATGTTGTTTTGCGATAGTACATTTTCATCAAATCATTGAAATCAAGTATTTATTTGTAGTATAACTAATTCCATGTGATCAGGTGTCTAGGGGGCTTATGTAAACTTTAATTTACGAGATCAATAACTCTGTATATTGATAGAAGCCAAAGGTTAATAGCCAAAGGGGCAGGAATGACTTAAAAGATCATATCCCCTCACTCGAAATATTTGCCCTGGGGATACAGCAGTGAACAAAACATGAAAATTCCTGCCCTCATGGGGCTTGCACTGCAGCCGAATAGACAGTCAGCAAACAAGGTAAATAAGTAACATACAGAGGAAAAATAAAGCAGAAAGAGGGTAAGGGAATGTTGGAGTTGCAAACTTACCATAGCCTATTTTACATAATGCTTTTGGAAGAAAATGTACGCTGATTCTACTCACCCACCAGCTACTTGGATCGAGGCTGGCGGGAGTTGGTGCCATGTTTGAATGCTCCCTGGAAATCTTTGAGCTGTCATCCCTAAATTGGTGTGAGGAGGCACTAACGTCATTTTTCCCGACTTGTGATTGGCAGGCTTTAGAGAGCGAAGGGTGTTGGCAGAGTCCCCTTCACTGCAGGGGAGTGGGAACCTCCTCTATGGGCCGAGTGCTCATGTGTGTCTGAGGGTCAAGGCAGAGCTCCAGCCACATTCCGGCTGGCCCCTCCGCCGTTCACATGCAGCCCGAGCCCTGGGGAACTGAGCCACCTCTTTGATCTTCAGTTTCCTTATTTGCAAAATAAATGGCTCAGAGCAGACCTTTAAAACTCTTTCAAAATGGAAGTGCTCCTTCTCTGTAAGGCTCTTTACTTTTCCTAGGGAGATTTTTATTTTCAGGGACAACTACCTGGGCCTTTGAAAGCACTCTGTACACAGTACTTTGCCTACTTTGTTTAGTGGCCTTTCTGTCAGGCGAGTAAAGAACATATTACACTTGCATTAACACCATCTTTTTTTTTTTTTCCAAAGATTTTATTTTTTCCCCTTTTTCTCCCCAAAGCCCCCTGGTACATAGTTGTATATTCTTTGTTGTGGGTCCTTTTAGTTGTGGCATGTGGGACGCTGCCTCAGCGTGGTCTGATGAGCAGTGCCATGTCCGCGCCCAGGATTCGAACCAACGAAACACTGGGCCGCCTGCAGTGGAGCGCGCGAACTTAACCACTCGGCCACGGGGCCAGCCCCAACATCATCTTAATAAAAATAGCAAACATTTGTGTGTTACTAGCTATTTGCCAGGTGCATTTCTCAGCCTCTTACCTATAGTTCTCCTGGCAATCTTACAAGGTGGATATTGTTATCATTCCTATTTTACGAATGGCAAAGAGAGATTAAGTAACTGTTCAAGGTCATGCAGGTGGTAAGGGGCAGAGTGGTCTCCAAACATTGTTTGAACGACATTCCATTAACAAAAAAATTTTGAGCATTTATCCCAATATATGTTTATTTATTGATTTAAAATTATATGTATAAACTTATATAAGAATAGTGCATGCATTAAAAAACATCCATAAAATAGAAGATAAAACTAAAAGTTAAAGATGAAACATTTAAAAATTCATTTTCGGGCCAGCCCCGTGGCTGAGGGCTTAAGTTTGCACGCTCCGCTTTGGCGGCCCAGGGTTTTGCAGGTTCTGATCCTGGGTGCAGACATGGCACCGCTCATCAGGCCGTGCTGAGGCGGTGTACCACATGCCACAACTAGAAGGACCCATGACTAAAATATACAACTATGTACTGGGAGAATTTGGGGAGAAAAAGCAGAAAAAAAAAAAGAAGATTGGCAACAGTTGCTAGCTCAGGTGCCAATCTTTAAAAAAAAAAATTCATTTTCAAGTTTTATTAACACTACAAAAATTTTTTTACGTCATAAATGTGATTGAATATGCTTCATTATTTTTTGTTTGAATCATGGCCTGTACTTCGTGATTCAGCTATTCAAAGATGTTTCTAAGTTCTTAACTGAAGAAGATGCCTCACAAATATACTTGGGTTCTTATGGAGTAGTACATTATTAACCACCCTTAATTATGATATGCGTTTGTCGACCATCCACACTTTATACAAAGGCTTTTTAAATTGTTATTGTTTAAATTCTGCACAAAAGTTCCTATCATTCCTGGTTGCTCTTCCAAACTCCTTGGAAGAGAGTGCATTTTTATATTTTAACAAATGCGATTAAAACCAATTAATATATTATTTTGAAGATTTTGAAGCTAGTTTCAATATTCTGTTTTGATTTTTGGGCAGTGTACAGATAAGGGAGATTCTACAGGGGACGTCCCACCTTAGCCTGGTTTTCCCAGAAAGCAGAAGCTGGATTTTATTTAGAAGTGTGCAATGGCAGGGAGCAGGAGAGAAGGAAAGGAGGAGGGAAACTCGTTGAGAATGCATTATTGAGTTGGCCACTGTCTTGCGTGAACCATAACTGATTGTTCGATATTCAGAGATGGCCTTTAGCTGTATAAATGACTGCTTCTCAGGACAGTCCCTCTGGGGAAAGAAATGGGTAAAATGTATTCTCTAGCTCCCATCCTCATAGTTCAAAAGTTCACTTTGAGATCGCACTTGTGTAGGTACTCGGGGGTTCTGTAGCCTTTCACCCCGCCAAATCAACAGGAAAACCCTGGAGTGGGAGGCAAGAAAGAAGCATCCCCAGCAGGTACAAGGCTGGGTGCTGTCAGCTTGTGTCTACTTGAAGGAGGTCAGAGTCCATGCATCACACGGGGGCTGGACAGGAGACAGGTGGGACAGAGAGTGAAAATGACACCAAAAAAGTGATTAATATGTCTTTGGCAAGAGAAACCATATTAACTATGCAAACAATTTCAAATAACCAGTTTCAAATTGCTCCCCTAAGCAGGTTTTTTTTTTTTTTTTTAAAAAAAGCATTTACTTTTTCTTCATTGTTAAAACATCATCTGTATCTACCGAGATAGAGTAAACTGCAACATACTCTAATATATTGAAGTAAAAGAACTAGAGAAGCCTCCACTGTGAATTGCTCAAGTGGGTGAACCCCTTTCTTCCTCTGGGATGCTCACATTCTGTGTGTGAGTGCCTGGCAAACAGACTGACTCATGCAGTAGGCTCAACCTGTATACTAAATATTGGCATAACAATTTCTTATTTTTTGATTGAAAATGAATAGAAAAAGATGTTCTAACATTTTTTAAAGAAGTTTTTAATATTTCATTTCCTTGAAACAGTGGATGTCTTCCCCCATACTTTGGAGGTCAGCAGTGCAGGGCTTCTACGACGTAAGGGAATTGAGGCAGCTACATTAATGGGCATGGGTTTGCAGTACAGAGTTGGAGAACATGGGCTTTATACAGCTCGCAGGCTTGGGGCTCAATCCTACCCTTCCAGCTACTGCTTTGTGTAGCCTTGGTCCAGTTACTTAATCTCACTTTCCTCATCTGAAAATGGAAATGATAAAACCTACCTCCTGTCTGATACACAGTAAGTGCTCAGTAAAAGAAAGCTGCCATTATAGCAGTAGCAGTTGACAGTAACAATGGGGAGGAAGAAGCAGCTGAGCAGCAGGCTGCTAGGATTGCTTCCATCCTAAACAAAGGTTTACAACGTACCAGGAAGATGAGTTTTCTATCACCTCCTACTCTTCCAAGATTCCTTCTTAGCAGCAATGCTGTTGGGGAGGGTAGTAGGCAAGAATTCAGGCCTGTGAAACTACATGATTTATTATCCACACTGAGTTAGCTCAGAAGCTCTGGAATATGGAACTCAAATTCTTTTCTCCATTGATCTCAATCGTTAACACATAATTCCTTCCAAAGTTCCCCATTGGACACTTCCTCAAGGTGGAGAGAAAACCAGAACCTATGTTGCCCTGGCTGTAGGTCCTATTTATTTCAGATATTTAACATTTTTTCATTATAATAATCTCACCATCCTGGGGGAAGGATCTTGCTTTTGAGATAACTTGAGTCAGGTAGGGGTTGTTCTGGCTTCATTGGAGCTTCTCCTCTACCTGATCAAACTGGAACACTGATTTTGGCTTATCTTAATTTTGTGGTGACAAGGATGAAACATTTTCCTAGTTCTGCCTGCAGCTTCTCCCTAGTTTGTGTCTCTTTGATAAGGTCTACTGACCCATGTACTTTCAAATTTGAGTCATTTTATTTCTGCTAATCATGGTAACTTTACTCTTCTCATATTCAGTGAATTTTAGCCCTGATTTTCCCCTCTTATGGATAGGGTCCAAGCAACAACAATAATTTCTGAAGAAAGTTTTCTAAATAATTGATAACTTCCCTATTATAACCTTATATATTATAGCACAACTTAATATGTTGATTCCACTAACATGAGAAAAAGCGATATAGAAATATATGAGAGTTAAGCCTTCAAGTTCCATATAAATTTACTCAATCTGGTTTGAAATCCCAGTTCTTTGTGCAGATGAGCAAACTATGGCTTTAGAATGGGTTTTCCATGAAAACGTGAGCAAAGGAGGCCACAGTTAAATATCTTCTGTTCAGGGGTTGGGAGTAATGCTCTCTGTATTGCCAGCTCCCTTTAGGCAACAACAACTCCCAGAGCAATGGCAGCATTGTTGAGTGGGTTATGGGGAGAAGGGTTGCTGTACATTCCTGACATTGACTGAGTGGAGCCTGAATCCCCTCTTTCAGGGAATTGTGTGGACTTGGGTTGAATTTCTTTTTTTGAATTTCTCTTTTTGTCTCTGAAAACTGATACATTTTTTTCCTGCTGAAGACATAAATCTGCTCATCCATCCATCCATCCATCCATACTCACCCACCCATCCCTACTAAAATTTCAAAAAGCAGCTCTCACAGGAAGCTTAAGTTAAAATTATTTGGATCTCATCACTTTTTCAGAAAGATCCTTTATTGTTAGTTTAGACCCCCTGATGCCACAGCACTCTGTTTTTTCTATCATAACTTTAGTCACTCTTTACTGCATTTACACATTTTATTATGTGTCTTTGCTACCAACCTGTAAGCTACTTGTTTACCTTGTGCCGCCAAGGCCAGCACTGTGCTGGACGTTCAGTCTTGATGCGGCAGTCTGGCTGTAATAAACAGTACTTTCATGTGTTTGTTGAATGCTGAGAAAGTTCTTTAGCCTTATTCCTCAAAGAATGGCCTCAACCATATTTCTTTTATTTGGTGACTTTGTCTTGAACATCATGCATCTGTAAGAATGTGGAAAAATATACCTAGATCTGCACTGCGTATTCTTTACTTCCCTGACCGCTGTTCCAAGAAACGTAACAAGAAGGTATATTGATTTTTATTTCTGCTGGGCTTCAGCCACACACATTTCCACATAGTTTTAGACATTAATAACTGAGACAGGCACTAGCATTATAGTTTTGGGAGTTTTGATGACAGCTTTGGTTTACATAGCTCATTCATCTGAGGACACGTGTCTCCATCTGCTAGCTAAGGGGCTTTTTCCAGGAAGCGTTCAAATACACTGAGAGTGTGTTTGGGTGTGGGGAATTTGTGTGTTAGAGTAATACTCCAAGCTGATGTCTCAGCAACAAAGAGGGCTGAGCAGAGCTCTAAGGCAGATGCAGCAGAAGTAAGACACTCTCAGGAGAGGAGCAGTGACGCTTTTCATGAAGGAAAACAAACTTCACACATGCCTAGCAGTTTCTCCGTTGAGAAATCCATGTCTTAGTAAGAGCCAAAGAAAGGGTTGAGGGTTGAGAGCCATGCTTGTCTCCATCTGTGGGGATAGACAGGGTATACCCCAGTGAATAATCTTCCTGAATATTCCATAGCCTTTGAGCATTTGCTGTCTCTTTTCTGGCATGGGGCCAGTTGTTTGGCCCGATCTGAAAACCATTGAGTGCATTTCTCGAAGAATGTACATTTGGCTACACGTGCACTGGAGGGCTGCAAGATGCAACTGCTTCCTATTTTCTCTCTTAATTAGTTGTTTTCCTTTCCCTCCGTCTGAAGAAGAGAAGGCCACAGGAAGCAAAACTATCCTTTCCTCTTTGGTCTTAATTTGTGTTTAATAGAAGAACAATCTGACAAGTATAACCAATAATGCATTAATGAAACGAGTTGGTTAGTGGCTGAGGTCACAGTGGATGCTGTCTAGAGATTAGAGCTACAGAGTTTACCTAGCTCTCAAAATGGCACAGTTTTAAGCCCAGAGGGAAAACATCTTTAGTTAATAGAGTCCCCATAGGAGACAGGCAAATGGATTATCTACTGTAGACCTTGATTAAACATTCTCTCTGTGGTTCACTGCAGCGTTGGTTGGAGGTCCATCTTAAACCTTTTGCATGCCAATATAAGAGAATCAGAGCCAGGAAGTCAGCCTGGGAAATTCATCTTATTACGTGATGGATGCAGAACATACACATCCTGCTTAGACCACTGCTTTGAACCTCTGATTTGTTTGCACAAAACCTCTAAACCCTAGGTCCCCAATCAAGGCACACAAAATATATCTTTGGAGGTGATTTACATTCTTCAGCTTGAAATTGGATTACAATCTAATTTAATATAGCTTCTTTTTTCTCTTTCTTTAAAGAAGTTTTTTTATTGTGGTAAAATACACAACATCAAATTTACCATCTTATTCATTTTTAAGCGTACAGCTCAGTAGCATGAAATACGTTGATAAAGTTGTGCAACCATCACCACCATCCACCTCCATTACTCTTTCTATCTTGTAAAACTGAAACTCGATACTCAATAAACAATAATTCCTCATTATCTACCCCTGCCCCAGCCCCTGGCAACCACTTTTCTACTTTGTATCACTATGATTTTGACTACTCTAAGTAACTCATATAAGTGGAATCACTATATTGTCTTTGTGTGACTGGCTTATTTCACTTAGCGTTATGTCCTCAAGGTTCATCCATGTTGTACCATATATCAGAATTCTCTTTCTTTTTAAGGCCAAATAATATTCCATTGTGTGTATATTCCACATTTTGCTTATTCATTCATCCACTGATGGACACTTGAGTTGCTTCCATGTTTTAGCTACTGTGAATAATGCTGCTATGAACATGGGTGTACAAATATCTCTTTGAGACCCTGCTTTCAATTCTTTTCAGTATCTACCCATAAGTGGAATGGCTGGATCATATGGTAGTTCTATTTTTAATTTTTTGAGGAACCACCATACTGTTTTCCATAGTGGCTGTACCGTTTTACATTCTCACAAACAGTACACAAGGGTTCCATTTCTCCAAATTCTCACCAACATTTGTTATTTTCTGAGGTTTTTTGATAGTTGCCATCCTAATGGGTAGGAGGTGGTATCTCACTGTTGTTTTGATTTGCATTTTCCTGATGATTAGATATGTTGAGCATCTTTTCATGTGCTTATTGACCATTTGTATATTTTCTTTGGAGGGATATCTATTCAAGTCCTTTGCCCATTTTTAAATTGGGTTGTTTAGGGGTTTTTTGTTGGTTTTAGGAGTTCTCTATATATTCTGGATATTAATCCCTTATCAGATATATGATTTGTAAATATTTTCTTATATTCTGTGGGTTGCCTTATTCCTCTGTTGAGGTTGTCTGAGGCACAAAATTTTTTAATTTTTAGGAAGTCTAATTTGTCTATTTTTTCTTTGGTTTCTTGTGTCTTTGCTGTCATGTCCAGGAAATCATTGCCAAATGCAATGTCATGAAGCTTTTACTCTATGTTTTCTTTTGAGAGTTTTATAGTTTTAGGTCTTACATTTAAGTCTTTGATCTATTTTGAGTTAATTTTTGTATATGGTGTCAGATAAGAGTCCAACTTCATTCTTTTGTATGTGACTATCCAGTTTTCTTGCACCATTTGTTGAAAAGATTGTCCTTTCCCATTGAATGATTAGTATGCTTTTCAAAAATCATTTGACAAATATGTGAGGACTTATTTCTGGGCTCCCTATTCTATTCCATTAGTCTATATGTCTGTCTTTATGCCAGAACCACACTGTCTTGATTATTGTAGGTATGTAGTAAATTTTGAAACCAGGAAATTTTGAAATGTCTGTTCTCTGGCTTTGTTCTTTTTCAAGATCTTTTTGGTTATTCAAGGTACATGTGATTCCATGTGAATTTTATGAGAGTTTTCATATTTCTGAAAAAAATGTCATTGGGACTTTGATAGGGATTGCATTAAATTTGTAGATTGCTGTGGGTGGTATTGACATTTTAATAACATTAAGTCTTCCAATTCATGAACATGGGGTGTGTTTCCATTTATGTCTTCTTTAATTTCTTTCAGCAATGGTCTGTAGTCTACATTGTACAAGTCTTTTGTCTCCTTGTTTAAGTTAATTCTTGAGTAGTTTATTCTTTTTGTTTGTTTGTTTGTTGAGGAAGATTAGCCCTTAGCAAACATTTGCTGCCAATCCTCCTCTTTTTTAGCTGAGGAAGACTGGCCCTGAGCTAACATCTGTGCCAATATTCCGCTACTTTGTATATGGGATGCCACCACAGCATGGCTTGATGAGTGGTGTGTAGGTCTGCACCAGAGATACAAACTTGTGAACTCCGGACCACCGAAGCGAAGTGCGTGAACCTAACCACTAGGCAACTGGGCCAGTCCCTGTAATTTCCTTTGAAGATTGTTCATTGTTAATGTAAAGAAATACAACCGAGGGAGATCTCATCAAAATGGCGCTGTGAGCAGACGTTGAACTCACCTCCTCCCACGAACACAACCAGGTTACAACAATTTTGGGAAGAATCACCCTGGATTGAAAACTGAAAACTGGATAAAAAGAACCCTCATGACAAGGGACAGTCCTGACAAAAGCAGAAGAGGCAGTAACTCCAGCCAGAGAGGAAAAAAGCCACCTTTGGGAGTAGCGGAGCTTCTCAGCTGGCCAGGCGGGAGCCACCCTAAGGTACAAGCCCTCCCTGGAGGAGTGAGGTCCGGAGCGGGGGCAATACTGCTATAACCAGACTTCAGACTCAGCCCAACTGAGAAGGGGGTCTTACTGTCTGGCTTTTCTGGCTATTAACTGCAGTGAGGACACCCCCAGAAAAGCTATCGGCCAAAAGCTGAAAAGATCCGGGTCTTAAAGGGCCCACACACAAACTCACTCATTACAGCAACCTAAAATCACCAGAGAGAAGGCTGACTGTCCTTTGGTGAAACAAGACTCACCTGGTGGGCTCTGGGGGCATCTTGGTGAGAGGAGGGTCCTCTCCAGAAATGGAGATATTGGTGGAGGCCATTGTTCTGAGCTGGTCCAGGTGTGCTGATACAGACACCAGTGGGGGCCATTGAGGTGCATCCCTTGGGCTGTTAGCTCAGGGGTCTGCCACACCCACTAGAGCACAGATTTAATCCAGTTCAGCCAGGGCAGGCAACCCACCCTAGGGACTGGCCCCACTTAACAGCAAGCCCTCAGGCTACTTTTCAGCCTGCACTGACTGAGTGCCTTGATCCTCTACAGGCAGGGAAGGGTGTCTGCCTCTGTGGGGCAGGGCCTGTGCGAGGACCAGGTGAACTGTGGGGGGCATTGGGGCAGAGGTGGGGGCCTCTGCAGTGTGGCATTGGGGTATGCTCCAGGGGTTTGAGAAGTGTCCATGTGTTGACAGTGTATGTGGTCCAATGGGGGATGAGGCTTATCAGCGACTGAAGACTTGTGCTTCACAAATAGCCATAAAAAGGATCAGCCCCTCCTTCCAAAGCCTGAAACAACTGAGTGCCTCCATGCCAAGGGCTAGCCCCACTCAGCTGCACTCCTAAGAGAAATGACAACAGCCTTGTTGGCCTCAGGCCTATCACAACTGTACACCCCTGAGCCTAGCAACCAGCTACACTGGGTACCAACCCAATTAAGAGGACAATTGCAATAAGAGTGTGCTGATAGACTTTGTAGCCAACAGTGCTGAGGCCCCTCCAAACCAGATTTACAAACAGCTGGCCAGGGAAGGAAAGATCAGACTCCCTGTGTTCCTGCAGTGAGACCAACCCTGCCACAGCAGAAGAACACAAGTAGCCCACAAAGGGGTCACCCCTGGTTCTTATGGTCTGGTGACAAGAGGGAAGCACACTGCTGGGCCTCATAAGACATCTCATACATAAGGCCACTTCTCCAAGATCAGGAGACAAAGCTGACTCACCTAGTACAAAGAAAATAGCACAGAGAAAGAGGCATAATGAGGAGGCAAAGGAATACTTTCCAAGCAAGGGAACAGTACAAAACCCCAGAAAAAGAACTAAGTGAAACAGAAACTAGCAACCTCCTCGACAAAGAATTCAAACAAAATATAACGAGGATGCTCACAAATATGAGGAGAAGAATGGATGAACACAGTGAGCACATCAGCAAAGAAGTGGAAGATATAAAAAAAAACCAATCAGAAATGAAGAATTCAATACCTGTAATGAGAAATTCACTAGAGGGACTCAATAGCAGAGTAGAGGAAGCAGAAGAACAGATCAGCGAGCTAGATGAAAGACTAGAGGAAATCACCCAAGCTGAACAGAAAAGAGAAAAAAGAATTAGACAGAAGGAGAACAGTGTAAGGGAACTCTGGGACAATATCAAGCATGCTAACATTCGGATTATAGGGGTCCCAGAAGGAGAAGAGAGAGACAAAGGGGCAGAAAATTTATTTGTCGAAATAATACAGCAAAATTTTCCTAACCTGAGGAAGGAAACAGACATCCAAGTTCAGGAAGCACAGAGAGCTCCAAACAGGAGAAGCCCAAAGAGGCCCACACCAAGACATATTATAATCAAAATGGCTAAAATTAAAGGCAAAGAGAGAATCCTAAAAGCAGCAAGAGAAAGGCCACAAGTGACATATAAAGGGAAGCCCATCAGGCTGTTAGTGGACTTCTCAGTCAAGACCCTACAGGCAAGAAGAGAATGGCACGACATATTTAAAGTGCTAAAAGGAAAAAACCTACAACCAAGAATATTTTTTCCATCAAGGCTGTCATTCAGAATGGAAGGAGAGACAAAGAGCTTCCCAGACAAGCAAAAATTAAAGGAGTTTATCACCAAGAAACCAGTTCTACAAGAAATGCTGAAGGGACTTATTTAAGTGGGAAAGCAATGACCACAAATAGAGATAACAGAAAAAAAATAATCAAAAAAACCCAAAACAACAACAACAAGAAAAAACAGGTAATAAAATCACCTGTAAGGTAAAAGTATAGTAAAGGCAGCAGATCAACTACCTCCGAAGATAATATGAAGGTTAAAAGACAAATGTACTAAAACTACCTATTTCAATGACAAGAGGGTAATGGATAGACACACACTAAACAAAAGACTATATATGATGTGAAAAACATATAATGTGGGAGGAGGGGAGTGAAAAAGTAGAGCTTTTAGTAAGAGGTCAAGCTAAAGAGTCTATCAACTCAATATAGACTGTTATATGCATAGTATATTAAATAGGATCGTCATGGTAACCACAAACCAGAAACCTATAACAAGCAGGAAAAAAAGTAAGACAAAAGAAATCAAACATATTACTAAAGATAGCCATCAAACCACAAGGGAAGAGAGCAAGAGAAAAAGAAAGAAACTGAGAAGAACTACCAAAACACCCCAAAAAAATAAAAAGTGACAAAATGGCAATAAATACATATTTATCAATAGCTACTTTAAATGTCAAGGGACTAAATGCTCCAATCAAATGGCATAGGATGGCCAAATGGATAAAAAAACAAGATCCATGTATATGCTGCATACAAGAGACACACTTCAGACCTACAGACATTCACAAACAGAAAGTGAAAGGATGGAAAAAGATATTCTATGCAAATGGCAAAGAAACGAAAGCGGGGTAGCAATACTTATATCAGACAAAATAGACTTTAAATCAAAAATTGTAATAAGAGACAAAGATGGGCACTACATAATGATAAAGAGAACAATCCAGCAAGAAAATATAACACTTGTAAATATCTACGCACCCAACATAGGAGCACCTAAATATATAAAGCAGTTATTAACAGACATAAGAAGAGAAATAGACAGTAACACAATAATAGTAGGGGACTTTAACACTCCACTTACACCAATGGATAGATCATCCAAACAGAAGATCAATAAGGAAACACTCGCCTTAAAGGACACATTAGACCAGATGGACGTAGTAGATATGTACAGAACATTCCATACAAAAAACGACAGAATACACATTCTTTTCAAATGCCCATGGAACATTCTCCAGGATTGATCACGTATTAGGCCACAAAACAAGTCTGAATAAATTTAAGAAGATTGAAATAATACCATGCATCTTTTCTGACCACAAAGGTATGAAACTGGAAATCAACTACAGAAAGAAAACCAGAAAAGCCACAAAAATGTGAAGATTGAACAAAATGCTACTGAACAATGATTGGGTCAATGGAGAAATCAAAGAAGAAATAAAAAAATTCCTGGAGACAAATGAAAATGAAAACACGACATGCTAAAATCTGTGGGATACAGCAAAAGCGGTTCTATGAGGGAAGTTTATAGCAATTCAGGCCTACCTCAACAAAGAAGAAAAATCCCAAACAGACAATCTAAAAGGGCACCTAAAGGTACTGGAAAAAGAATGACAAACGAAGCCCAAAATCAGCAGAAGGAAGGAAATAATAAAAATCAGAGCAGAAATAAACGAAATAGAGACTAAAAAAAAAACCAGAAAAAATTAATGAAACCAAGAGATGGTTCTGTGAAAAGGCAAACAAAATTGACAAACCCTTAGCTAGACTCACCAAGAAAAAAAGAGAGAAGGCTCCAATAAATAAAATCAGAAATGAAAGAGGAGAGATTACAACAGACACCTCAGAAATACAAAAGATAATAAGAGAATACTATGAAAAACTATACGCCAACAAATTGGATAATCTAGAAGAAATGGATAAATTCTTAGAAACATACAACCTTCCAAACTGGACCAAGAAGATGTAGAAAATTTGAACAGACCAATCACCAGTAAGGAGATCGAAACAGCAATCAAAAACCTCCCAAAAAATAAAAGTCCAGGACCAGATGGCTTCCCTGGTGAATTCTACCAAACATTCAAAGAAGACTTAATACCTATCCTTCTCAAACTCTCAAAAAATTGAAGAGGAGAGGAGGCTTCCTAACTCCTTCTACGAAGCCAACGTTATCCTGATACCAAAACCAGACAAGGACAACACAAAAAAAGAAAATTACAGGCCAATATCACTGATGAACATCGATGCAAAAATCCTCAACAAAATACTAGCAAATCGTATACAGCAATACATTAAAAAGATCATACATCATGATCAAGTGGGTTTCATTCCAGGGATGCAGGGATGGTTCAACATCTGCAAATCTATCAACGTGATACACCACATTAACAAAATGAAGAACAAAAATCACATGATCATCTCAATAGATGCAGAGAAAGCATTTGACAAGATATGGTATCTATTTATGATAAAAACTCTAAATAAAATGGGTATGGAAGGAAAATACCTCAACATAATAAAGGCCATATATGACAAACCCACAGCAAATATCATTCTCAATGGAGAAAAACTGAAAGCTATCCCTCTAAGAACAGGAACCGGACAAGGATGCCCACTGTCACCACTCTTATTTAACATAGTATTGGAAGTCCTAGCCAAAGCAATCAGGCAAGAAAAAGAAATAAAAGGGATCCACATTGGAAAAGAAGAAGTGAAACTGTCACTCTTTGCAGATGACATGATTTTATATCTAGAAAACCCTAATGAGTCCACTAAAAAACTTTTAGAAGTAATAAAGGAATACAGTCAAGTTGCGTGATACAAAATCATTGTACAAAAATCAGTTGTATTTCTATACACTAACAATGAAGTAGCAGAAAGAGAAATTAAGAATACAATCCCATTTACAATTGCAACAAAAAGAATAAAATACCCAAGAAAAAACTTAACCAAGGAAGTGAAAGATCTGTACACCGAAAACTATAAAATATTGTTGAAAGAAATCAAAGACACAAATAAATGGAAAGATATTCCGTGCTCTTGGATTGGAAGAATTAACATTGTTAAAATGTCCATACTTCCTAAAGCAATTTACAGATTCAACACAATCCCTATCAAACTTCCAACAACATTTTTTACAGAAATAGAACAAAGAATCCTAAAATTTATATGGAACAACAAAAGACCCCGAATAGCCAAAGGATTCCTCAGAAAAAAGAACAAAGCTGGAGGTATCACACTCCCCAATTTCAAATTCTGCTACAAAGCCATAGTAACCAAAACAGCATGGTACTGGCACAAAAGCAAACACACAGATCAATGGAACAAAATTGAGAGCCCAGAAGTAAACCCACATGTTTATGGACAGCTAATATTCGACAGGGGAGCCAAGAGCATACGATGGAGAAAGGAGAGTCTCTTCAATAAATGGTGTTGGGAAAACTGGACAGCTACATGCAAAAGAATGAAAGTAGACTATTCCCTTACACCATGCACAAAAATCAGCTCAAAATGGATTAAAGACTTGAATGTAAGACCCAAAACCATGAGAATTCTAGAAGAAAACATAGGCAGTACGCTCTATGACATTGGTTTGAGCAGCATATGTTCAAGTCCCATGTCTGACCGGGCAAGGGAAACAAAAGAAAAAATGAACAAATGGGACTGCATCAAACTAAAAACCTTCTGCACAACAAAGGAAACCATCAACAAAACGAAAAGGCAACCTAACAATTGGGAGAAGATATTTGCAAACCACATATCAGATAAGGGGTTAATATCCAAAATATACAAAGAACTCATACAGCTCAACAACAAAAAGACCAACAATCCAATTAGAAAATGGGCAAAAGATCTGAACAGAGATTTCTTCAAAGAACATATACAGATGGCCAACAGGCATATGAAAATATGCTCAACATCATTAGCTATCAGGGAAATGCAAATCAAAACTACAATGAGGTATCACCTCACTCTGGTCAGAAGGGCTATAATTAACAAGAGAGGAAACAACAAATGTTGGAGAGGGTGTGGAGAGAAGGGAACACTTGTTCACTGCTTGTGGCAGTGCAAACTGGTGGAGCCACTATGGAAAGCAGTATGGAGTATCCTCAGAAAATTAAGGATAGATCTACCATATGATCCAGCTATCCCACTCCTGGGTATTTATCCAAAGAAGTTGAAAACACAAAGGCATATAGATACTTGCACTCCTATGTTCATTGCAGCATTATACACAATAGCCAAGACTTGGAAGCAACCTAGGTGCCCCTCAAGGGACGAATGGATAAAGAAGATGTGGTATTTATACACAATGGAATACTACTTAGCCATTAAAAATGACGAGATCCGGCCATTTGTGACAACATGGATGGACCTTGAGGGTATTATGCTTAGTGAAATAAGTCAGAGGGAGAAAGTCAAATACCATATGATCTCACTCATAAGTAGAAGATAAAAACGACAAAAAAAAAAAAAGCACATAGCATTGGAGATTGGACTGGTGGTTACCATTGGGGAAGGGGGGAGGAGGGAGGGCAAAAGGGGTGATTAGGCTCACATGTGAGGGGATGCACTGTAATTAGTGTTCGGATGGTGAACATGATGTAATGTACACAGAATTTGAAATATGATGTACATCTGAAAAAAATAAAAATTAAAAATAAATAAATAAATAAATTTAATAAAGCATTTTAATATGTCCAAATTATGTATATAAAAAAAGAAATACAACTGATTTTTGTGTTTTGAATTTGTATCTTACTACTTTGCTGAATTCATTTATTAGCTCCAGCAGTTTTAGTTATTTATTTTTGTGGAATCTTTAGGGTTTTCTACATGTAAGAGCATATCTATGTACAGAAATAATTTTACCTCTTCCTTTCCAATTTGCATATCTTTTGTTTCTTTTTCTTGCTTACTTGCTCTGGTAAGAATTTTCAGTACATTGTTGAGTAGAAGTGGTAAAAGGGGACATCCTGGCCTTATTCCTGATCTTAGAGGAAAAGCTTTCAGTCTTTCATCATTAATTATGCTGTTTGTTGTGGGATTTTCATATATAGCTTGTATTACACTGAGGTAGTTTCCTTCTATTCCTAGTTTGATGAGCGTTTTTATCATGAAAAGGTGTTGAATTTTGGCAAATGCTTTTCCTGCATCAGTTGAGATGATCATGTGATGCTCATGCCTTTCTCCTTCATTCTGTTAATATGGTGTGTTAACATAAATACAAACTAATAACTCTATTAAATACATTAATCTCCTAAATTATATAGAAAACAAAATGTGAAGTTGCAATCCAAAGTTACACTAATACCAGTTTTTAGACTAATAATTAAAAAAACATATTTTCTCTTAAATCATATAGAAAACTAAAAGTGAGTTTACAAGCCATGTTACAATAATACTAGCTTTTATAATTCCCCATGTATTTACCTTTATTGGGATCTTTATTTCTTCATATGGCTTCAAATTACTGCCTAGTGTCCTTTTACTTCACTCTGCAGGACTTTCTTGAGCATTTCTTGCATGGCAGCTCTAGTGGTAATAAACTTGCTCAGCTTTTGTTTACCTGGGAAAGTCTTAATTTCTCCCTTCAAGAAAAGGACCGTTTTGTTGGATATTGGATTCTTGGTTTACAGTTTTTTTTTTTTCTTTTAGAACTTTGAATATATTGGCCTACTGCCTTCTGGCCTTCCAAGTTTAAGTTGACAAATGTGCTGATAATCTTATTGAGGACCCTTTGTATGTGACAACTTGCTTCCCTCTTGCTGCTTTCAAGAGTCTCTCTTTGTCCTTGTCTTTCAAAAGTTTGCTTATAATATGTCTCAGTGTAAGTCTCTTTCACTTCATTTTACTTGGAGTTCATTTATCTTCTTGGATGTTTATATTTACGTCTTTCATCAAATATAGGAAGTTTTCAGCCATTATTTCTTCAAATATTCTCTCTGCTTCTTTCTCTCTCTCTTCTCCTTCTAGAACTCTCACAACATGTATATTGGTCTGCTTTTGGTGTTCCACTAGTCCCTTAGGCTCTGTTAACTTCAGTCTTTTTTTTCTGTTTCTCAGACTTGATAACTTCTATTATCCTATCTTCCTTATTTCTTTTGCCTGCTGAAATCTGCTTTTGAATCCCGCTATTAAATTTTCCATTTCAATTATTGTACTTTTCAGCAGTAGAATTTCTTTTTGGTTTCTGTTTAGGTTTTCTATCTCTTTATTGATTTTTCCATTTTGTTCATGCATTGTTTTCTTGATGTTCTCCACATCTTCCTTTAGTTCTATAAGCATCTTTAGGATGGTTGTTTTAAAGTCTTTGTCTAGTATATCTACCATCAGGTCTTTTTTGGGGACAGTTTTGTTGATTTATTTATTTTTTTTCCTTTGAATGAGTCACACTTTTCTGTTTCTTTGTACGCCTTGAAATTTTTTTGTTGGACACTGGATATTTTAATCTAATAATGTGATAACTCTGGAATTCAGATTCTCCCCCTTTCCCAGGGATTGCTGTTTTTTGTTATTGCTTTGTTTTTTTCTGATTGTTGTAGCCTTGTTTCTGTGCCAAGGATCAGCCTGAGATGTAAACTTAAGGTTTTCTCAGGTCTTTTCTGGGCCTGCACCTTTCCCTGAGCATGTGTGGTCACTTTCTAATTTTCTCCATATATGCAGTTGCTTTTGAGTGTCCTAGGCTTTAATATCTGTCTTCCAAAAAGGAGAATGAGAGAAAAATTAAGTGGGGAGAAAAAAAGAGTGCTGGCCCTTTAAATCCCCTGGAAGTCACTTCAGCATGAGGAGGAGGAGGAGCTTGCAACAATGGAGGGAAGTGCAGCAACAATGTCACCCTCCTTTTTGTCTGCACCTCTATGATCAGAAGCACAGATCTCCAATATTTGAAGGAAGGGATTCTTTTTGTTTACCCTGGTTCACACAAGCTGTGTGTAGGTTGTTCCAGGAACATGTGCACAGTGGCCTGCCATGGAGTTAGGTGTGGAAGATGGGCAGCTGCTACTACACTAAGAGCTGGGGTTGACCAAAATTGACCACAATTTACTATCTAAGCCTTCCTCTGGAAGTTGCAAGCCTTCAGAAGACTCCAGAGTTCCAAAAATAGTTACATAAGACAGATTCCGCCAATACAATTATTGTATAGACTGGGAGATAGATTCTTGGTGCTTCCTACTCCACTATCTCCTCAGAATCCTTGACATAGTTAAAATGATAAAGATGAGTGTTCTGGTATCATAATATTTACATTACTGGCTTTTTAAAATACAGAACCTACAGTTTCCTTGTGACTCATGAAAGATTTATTTCGTGCATGATTCTCAAGACTCAAAACACGTTTTTTTTTTAATCATGACAACATCAGTGTAGTCTTTGTTTCCTAAAAGTAATTTTGAGATGCAAAATTTTAATATTTGTGTACCACCAGCACTTGAGTCAAGACCTTTTGACATAGGTTGTTGACATTTCACTATTTGCTAGAAGTTACGCTTAAATGTGATGGGGTAGGAAGGGAGGGCACAGACCACGTTTAATGGTTATGTTGGACTTCCTTTTAGCCACTTCTTATAACTTGGTGAGAAGAACGTTGAAACTGCTTGTTAAAAAGAAGTTTTTGAGATTACCCATGGATTTGGCTTATCTGTGGCAATTGTAGGAAGGGTGACAAGTTGCAGGACATTAAAGAGGACCAGGCAAGTGATGATGAGGATCACCATGATAGAGATGAGGGAGAATGGATTGTGTTAGTATTAACTCAAATAACCTCTCTCTCTCCTTCTCCTTTTCCCTCTCTCTCCACCTCACCCCTACACCCTGTTTCCCTTTCATTCTATTTCTCTCCACTTCTCACCCTTCTCCAAATGGAAAGATAGATCTGAGTAGCTACCATGGTCCTGTTTCTTGAACATTTTCTTTGCCCAATATTTTTCAGTCTTATATACATCTTGGGGGCATAAATTGCCTCTAGTAATACTAAAGTGGACAAAACAATATGAAGTAGGGTCTTACAACATATGTGGGAAAAATTTAAAGATTGTGGGGCTCTGTACACAATAATCATTATTATGACTATTATCAAGGAATGCTTTCTACATGTCAGAAACTTTGTTAAGCACTGAGACTACACAATAGAAAAGACTCAGTTCCTGCCCTCAAGTAGCTCATTATCCAGTGGGGGAAAAATATACACACAGGGATTTCAATGTCACAATTGCAATAGAAATATAATTGTATATAAGGCACAATTGAGCATGTCAAGAAGGAGCTCTGAAGTTTGCTTGGAGGAGTCAAGAGATAAATTTTTAGTTGAAAATTGTGAAAGTTTGTATGGTGGAGATGGACCAAGGGCATGCTAGGCAAAGGGAGCACCATGTACAAATGGAAATGCCAGATGTTTAGTGTGGATGGAGTGTGAGTTGCAAGACTGGAAACAAGCAAGAGATGAATAAGTAGGCAGGAGCAAGATCACAATAGGTGCTGGACATCATGGTTCTTCCTTTGGGTAATGAGGAGCCAAAGGAGGATTGTAATCAAAGAATACATAAAATCCGAGTTGAATTTAAAAATGTTCTATGTATAAGATTGAGTGGGAAAGGGATATTCTGGAAGCAGGGAGAACATTTGAGGGATGTGACAACAGCCTCAGCAAAAAATAATTAATCCTAGACCAAGGCAGTGTTTTGATAAAGAGGAAGGTATGGTTTTGGGAGAGATTTAAGAGAATAAAATGTATAGGACTTATTAAGTAATTCGTTATAGAATGTGTCTTCTAAGATAATTCAAGATTTCGGTTCCAATGTTGAATAGACAATGGTTTTATTTATTTATTCAATAAATATTTATTATTTATCTACTAGGTTCCAAGAAAAGTAGTGAGTGCTGAGAATACCTAGATGAAAAGACATAGGATCTGCCTTCAAGGAATTGGAACTTTACAGGAGAGACAGACACCATAATTGACAAGTGAATTAGGGCACTTACATCAAGGAGTTTTGACTGCCACCTCCAATAAGGACCCCAACAAAGGGTTGTAGATGATGTCTTCACTTATGGACATGCTGAGCTTAAGAAACTTGCAAGACATCCAATAGAGATGCAATAGACACCTAGTTATATGGGACCAAGACTCAGAAACACATACTCAGGAGTAATCAGGGTTGAGGTCACAGCCAAGATCTTGTGAGTGATGAGATCATGAGGGTGAAGTGGTGGTGCCATAAGAGAAAATGGGCAAATAGAGAAGAAAATTTTAAGGGACAACAGAGGAAGAGATGTCAACAAATAAGACTGAGAAGGAACTCTCAGAGAGATAAGAGAGGAACGTTTGTATCATATCTCCTGTCACTTTTGAAAGTCCTGCTTTGGTTGTACATAGGGAAGAAGTACCTGTATTATTTCCAATATTTATTTTGGTGCCACGTATAGAGCAGGTCCTAAAAACATGTTTACTTAGCTAAATGTAACATAAGGATTAAGAAATTAATTCTATCCTAATAGTGTGATGAAGGAAATAGAGACACAACATAATACACAAAATTTGAAAAGAATCAAACTTGATATTTACTGAATTTGTGATCAGGGAAACTTTAATTCTAGACTTTGTCATCAACTGCTGGTCAAGTTACTTGTCCTTCAATCCTGTACTTGTACTATGTACTTCAGCATCCTCCTTAGTAAAATCAGGGCACTGGGCTAAGAGACAAAATCCTTTTTGGTTCTAAAACTCTAAATTTGGAGGTATAATAAGCAGGTTGAACTGAAGAGATGATGTATTATCAAAAGGAGGTGTCTTGTCAGCTTTCACTGATATATTCTCTTATAAAACATTGAGACATTAAATATTTGATAGTGGAACTCTGGGTATTGATTTTCCCCCCAGTTGTAAATGTCTTTTGCTTCTGAAGAATGGTAAGCACTGTAGAGTTGTTTATACCAGTAGATTGCATCCCTGCAAAACGAATGTCAAACAGTGCATCTGGGTATTGTCTTGATAAATTACATGACTCAGTGATCACTGACCCACATTTTGTAATATGATTTTATAAAACCCATGTGACAATGCTAATGGAGATGGATGCACTATAGTTCTTATACAGTAGAGGCCAAGAGTGTTCTTGGAAAAAAATGAAAATAGGAAATGTAATTACAGATTGCTATTATAAGATTTCATCTAAAGAAAGAATGTTAGGTGGGTGGATATTCTATACAGGGAAGTTGTTAGAATTTCAGGCAAATTTACTGCATGCCAGCCAATAATACTGCTTTATCAAAATAACTGTTTATTTCTGTGCTTCTAGAATCTGCACTGGCATAGCACCAGGTGTGGATTGACAGGCTTGCACTCTGTACATATGCTGGGCTGCATGATACTTTGGTGTGCACAGCCTTGGTTTGGGGTTTCGTTTTTCTGACTTCATTTTTGTGATGGCAGCCTCAATATGAGCATTCACAGCAGAAAAAAGATGCTGACCTTGTCAGTAAAGACTTTAGCCTCACTCATGAAGGGAAGAAGTGTACCTCAGACAACAAGTTCACCTGTGTTTAGGAGAGATTTAAAGATTTTTTCTTGAAACATAGCAGCTTATGTTGTTTTGTCATGTAAACTGCCAAGAAAGAAGAAGGAATTTAGTGAGCTTCAGTGTGCAAGACTTGTTCACAAAATCCTTTTCTAAACTGAACATCTGAGTTCTGAGAGGTTTTTGTGTCTGTTCCAATTTGGAGTCTGAGTTTTTGCTTGTTGAAAAAATGCATTATGGACTGGCAACTGCACGTGATTATAGCAAGCCTTCAATTACATTTCTTTAATAATGGTAGGAATCTGAAGAAATACTAACTTAGTTTTTGATCACTTTTTGGGAACAGCACTTCTACTCTCTATCTGCTAAGTGTTCTCGATATTCTGTTATTTGGCATCTTAGTCATCTGTCATCAGAATCAAAGTGGTGGTGGAAAGGTGAGGCCAAATAAGAAAACAAGACAATTTAGGTTTATAAAAGGACTTTTCCTCTCAATTTTTTTGACGAGTTGGGGATAAGGAAAACGATGAGGTTAGTTTTGGTCTGTTTGAAGTCATATGCTTATAGCATACGCAAGCAGAGATGTGAGCCTAGAGGCCAGATGTCAGCATCTGTAAGCATTAGTTGAAGTTTGTGTATGGATGAGAGTGCCCAAGGGAGAGCACGAGGAGTGAGATAAGTAAAATGCTGAGAGTAAAATCTTGGTAAAGATCAATTTTTAAGTGGCTGTTGGAGAGAGACAAGAAAACTGAAAAAAAAAAAAGTCAGTCGGTCATGGGAAAATCTTGAAGGTTAAGGCAGAAGAGAATTTGAAAAAGGAGTCAATGGTCATCAGTGAAAAATGCTGCAGAGAGACAAAATAATAATTGAACTGGAATGTGTCCATTGCATTTGTCAACCAGTAGGATGTTTCTGACCCTTGTGAGAGCCAGTTTTGTGGGACAGTTGTGTGAGAAACCCAGATTGCAATAGATTGAGGAGTAAATAGGAAAAGAACAAACAGAAGGAGCAAATACTACTTTCCATTTAAAGAAACCAATTTTTCTTCAATGCAGTTGCAGTACTGCATGTGTGGGAGAGGGGCTGTACATTAAGATTTCAAGGCGAAAGAAAGTTTCAAGAATGTTGTAATGATTGAAAGAAAAGTCTACTGTGATCTGTGTTGGGGCCAGGTTTGGGATTTTATCAAGAACATACAATTTGGCAGAACATGGCAGTGGGTAGTTTAGCTGCAAGACTATTCAAAAAATTTTCTTTGAAGAACATGGAGTACAAGTAAATAAACAAAATGAGGAATGCAAGGGGCTGGAGGTTGGACTGAGGTTATGGAGTGAAGCTCTTTAAATATAGTGGTGAAGATTGTAGTCTGTATCACAATGGAATTCCAAGGTCACAGATATGGAAATGTCATCCTCAGAACCCAAAGTAAAATTTGTCAGTAGCTTTGAGCACTGAAAAATTTTCCAAGACAGAGGACTTTGGAGGCAACAGGCTATAGAGGTGGCATAGGTATAGTTTGAAATAGTGGGGGTGGGGTTATAGGAAGTGACTGTCCCTGAAAAATGTATGGAGGACATTAGTGGCTGGGCTTGAACTTGCCATCCATATCAGCGGTAAGAGGTGACTGGAGAGCCACTTTTAGACTTGTTTCTCAAAAAGTTTATAACAGAGTGGCATGGATCTTGTAAAGAGAAGGCTACTCAAGGTTCAGGACTAAGATGGACAAAAAGGAACTACTGGTTCCTATGTCAGAATTCCTTAGGAGAAACTCATCCAAAAAGCTTTGATATCCTTGTTTACTTATGCCGCAGCATCTTGTGATAATGCAAGTGTCTAAAGTTTTAGGAAAACACCAAAAGCAATGAAGAGATGATTGGGACCCTTTAAAAGAATATCCAATAGAAGGAGGAATAAATTCCTGAAACTGTAGGATAACTATGGAATGAAAGAAGGCAAGGATGAATCTAAAGTGGCAAAATTGGCATTGGGTAAAGTTACTCTCCTTCAGTTCTCCAGTGACATAGAGGTAGGTATGGTTATGATGAATTATTTAACAAAGTCTCAAAGTGGGGAGAGTCGAACCTTTCTTCCAATTTAAAAATTCCCTTTCAAATGTCTCCAACAAACTGGGTGACTATATCTTCAGTACCTCAGGTTCATTACTAGACAAATTCATCTTTAGTGAGCATCTCGGAGAGATGGTGCAAACATCTCCAATGGTAAGAAGATCAAAAGTTGTAAGCCCATCCATTCCATTTATAAATTCTATATTCCTTGTCATCCAGTGCCCCACAATTCCCCAAACTGTCTTCCTTATATAGAGGATTCACTCAGTGGTCCTATTTTAATCCTCTGGAGTGACTCTTGTAAAAGTTTAAGGGCCTTTATCCTTTTTCACATATATCTTTCTACCATATTTTATATCATGTTGTTTCCAGGTCTTCAAATACCTTGATATTGGGTATCAGGATCTAGAACTGGACACAGTTTTCCAAATATGAGCTGGTGATGTTTAGTGGAACCACTACCCGTCTTGATGCAAACACAATGATATCACCAACAGAGTCTAGCGGGGGTTGGGGGGTGTCACAGGGCTCTCTTTTATAAGTGTTTTGACCTTAGAATTTATATTTTCACATAAAGTGCTATAAAGTGGGGATTACTCATTTTATTCTTCAATAGATCTTTTTGTTGTTGTTGTTGAGGAAAATTAGCCCTGAGCTAACGTCTGCTGCCAATCCTCCTCTTTTTTCTTTTCCTTTTTTTTTTGCTGAGGAAGACTGGGCCTGAGCTAACATCCGTGCCCATCTTCCTCTGCTTTATATGTGGCATGCCTGCCACAGCATGGCTTGATAAGCAGTGTGTAGGTCAGCACCCGGGATCCGAACTGGCAAACCCCCAGCTGCCGAAGCCCAACATGTGAACTTAACTTCTGTGCCACTGGGCCGGCCCCTAATAGATCATTTTCAAACAGAAATGCAGTTTAAAATTTTGTCTTGCTGACTTAGGGCCTTCATCCTATCCTGTTGAGAGCTTCCCACATCTTGATGATGTTGAACAATATATTTGCCTTCTTCCCAGCTTTGTGTCATCTGTAAAAAGATTTTGCCTCGGTTCTTGATACATTCGTTGAATAAAATAGGATCAAGGAAAGGGTGTAGAAAAATGCTAGCCAAGCGCTTCCTACTTGGTAACAATCGTATGCATTGATATTTTATAGGACAATTTTCTAGATAGTTTCAAATCTACCTAGTCCCTGACTACCCATCCATAGTGCTCCATTGTATCCACAATGATATTACTACAGACTGTCAAATGTCTTGGTGAAATCAGTGTGCATTTTTTGGCTTCGAATCTTTCAAAGGTTCTCCATTATTCTCCGAATAAAGTGCAAACTCTTTAACGTGGTTTTCAGGTCTGACTTCTGCTTTTTTCTCCTTCCTCTCTTCATTCCTCACTCTCCACTTGGAGTTCTATGTTCTAGTCTTCCTGAACTCCTTGCAGCTCCCTAAGCCATTGCACATTCTATCAGCTTGAAGCCTTTTACCTCCTGATTTCTTCAACTGGCATATTCTTGGTCCCTAGCTCTTTTGGCCTGGCTCATTTCTCTTTGTCCTTCTGATCTTCACTGAGATGTCAAGCTCTTAGACTATTTTCCCTCATCCTCTCATCTTTCCCTGTTACACCCATGTTTAATCCCAGGAAGACTGACCTTGTTTTCTCTCTATACTGAAATCCTCTTGAAGGCAATGACTGTGCCTTATTGGGTATTTTATCCCCAAGGCCTATCTGGTAACCAGCACATGGTAGGGATTCAATACATTTTTTTGGAATCAGTCCTGGCTGATGTTTGAATGAATTTTTCCTGTGATATTCTTTCCATCTCCTCTCCTTCTAATATAGTAACCATATAAAAATAGTTTTCACCGAATTGTTTTGGGCAACCTCATGCTGGCCTCTGGTGATCACTTCTTCCCCTACTAAGTACATAAAATTATCCAGGGATGAATACACTTTAGAATGTTGCTGGCTATGCAAGTTGAACTCATCTGACTTCAGGTTATGAAATCCCCCTTTTTGAAATCTGAGGCATTTACTTAGCTCTGATCTTCTGGCAATTTTCCCATTTCCTCTGATTTTTTTTTCCCCAGAACACCAGCATCTGCGATAACAGCTGCAAATTGCTTTAATTGTCTTAGATGTAATGCATCTGGACTTGAACGCATTTTAAGGTTGCTAGACATTCTCTTACGCTGTCCCCTACTAGATTTGTGTTCTATCCTTTAAAGCCTGAATATCATTCTCCTTCATTGGGTAGAAGTGGAAGCAAACCAGAAATAGAATTGTTCTGCTTTCTTTCTTTCACCATCTTTATCAACCAGTTAAGTTATACATTCTTTTATCTCATTATTAAAAACATAGCTTTAAAACACAACAACAACAACATTTTTATGTTGGTCTCATCTAAGTTGAGATCTGGAAGGTTTTATGAGCCAGGTCGGTGTGGCAGGAGGAACATAAGTGGATAAGGAAACAGCAGTCATACGTATGTATTCAAGACCTGCTTGGTGCCAGACATTGTGATAGATGAACATCTTGCTACAAATATAATTTATTCCCTGTTCTTAAGGAGATCTTGGTTCAATAGGGAGTGTTAAAGACCATAGCACTTTATTTCAGTTAGCTGTGCATCAAACTTGGTAAAAAAAAAAAAAAAGAAGTGCTGATAGTTATATTGTATGATTTAGTTTTTCCTTTTTTGGTGAGGAAGATTGGCCCTAAGCCAACATCTGCTGCCAATCTTCCCCTTTATGCTTGAGGAAGATTGTCACTGAGCTAACATCTTTGGCAATCCTCCTCTATTTTGTGTGTGGGATGCCGCCGCAGCATGGCTTGACAAACAGTGTGTAGGTCTGTACCTTGGATCTGAACTTGTGAATCCTGGGCTGCTGAAGCACAGCATACCAACTTAACTACGATGCCACTGGGCCAGCCCCTGATTTAGTTTTATATCCATCCATCTACCCATCCATCTATCTGTTAAGTCATGCTTCTCAACCATATTGTATGTTAGAATCACCCAGGGATCTGGACTAGGTAGCAATGAAGTAGGTAGATTTGTAATTATTTGGAAACTTTGATAACCCAACAAATCATCTCAATCAGGATCTCTTAAGGTTGAGGCCCAGTGAAGAGTATGTATTAAAAGCTCCCTTGATGACTCCATATTCAGACAGTTGTGAATCACTGTCTTAAGCACTCACTAGGTGTTTAGAGGATGCTGTGCCAGGGGCTGAGGACGATATACACTATGCTATACAAAATAAAGTTTCTGCTCTGCAAGAGGTTGCACTTTGAGCAGACAAGGCCTTCTCATGGAAAAGAACAAAGTGAAAATGCAAGTTAGTGTATTGTATGATTAAGAACCAAAATGAGAGGTGGAGGCAAAAAAATACCATGGAAGTTATAGGTTAAAGGAGACAAATCATGGGCTAGAGTCGTGAGAGAAGAGTTAGGGAAGACAGGTTTAAGCTGGACTTTGAAGACTGCACAGGATCGGAGGGGTAGCAGGGCAGCGACGTGCAGTGCTGGCAGTGAGTACACGAGGGAGCCAAGGCTTCTTTTCAGGAAGGATTGAGGAGTATGGACATTTTATGGGACAGATCGGCCACAATCAAGCAGAAGTTTTATTTAGAGCAGCTTTCAAACTAAGGTTATGGAGGTAAGGCCCAAATATGGAGATTTCTATGCTATTTTGAGGTATCTTTAAAGTGTGAGCAGCACCTTTTTGTCTTTTTTAAAGAGCATAACCATAATCCTTAAACAGTTCTCAAACCTCTTTCAAATTGGCAAATATCCTATGTCACTGATCAACCTCAGAGTTCCTATTAATTGAGTTTAGAATCTGAACAGAAACTTGGAAAAGGAGATAGGAAGCTGGATCTCATGACCAAATGGAAGTGTGTCAGTGATGTGCTGGTAAATGTGTAACCATCAGCTCTCTAAGGGGGAAAAGCTCTGATTTACAGTGTTTGCCAATTTCAGTGGTGTAAATACTACCACTATGACCAATTTCAAGCTACCAATGGTTTAAAAATCCATTTACAAAACTCCTGTAAATTTGATGTTGGCTCTCGTGCGCTGCTATGACCTGGGTCCAACACACCACTGCTTGTGTTTCCTTTACTGTTTCTTTCATAATAATGGTTTGTCTCTGGAAAGATTGGCCTTAAGACATGGAAGATTTGCCTTTGAAGGTCAATGTTCAGTTGAATCTAAATTTATGTAACTCATTAGAAGTGGAGTGGCAAGAGGGAGAAGAAAATCCCTAATACTTTCAAAATTGAAAGAGCATTTGAACATCCATGTCTTAAAAATGAGATTCCAAAAGCATCTTCCACTGAGGGAGGAGCCCTGGTTTGATTGGGCAGAGCTCTTTTCACCTTAGTTTGATGGTGTTTCCAGCAGAGCAGTTAAGGGTTTAGAAAGCCTGGGAAGAAATATGAATATGTTGATTAACTCAGGTTTCCATGCAAAGATGCTTGCATGCCCCTGGAGGAATCAGAGGCAATAGTCTTCTGGTGAAGCTCAGCTCCTGCTGCATCAGTTCCTTTCTGCTTTGGCTTCCCAACCACCTCCCACCCCTTTGTTCCCAGATAAAAGTGGCTGAACAGCACCCGCATTGCCTGTGAAAACGCTTCGCAGAACTTTAAGCCCATCAGACCTGGCCTGATTTCACTGCCTCACTGCAGCCCCTGAGTCCTTCACAATGCCAGTTAGTTCTGGCCTTCAGTCCTTCCTCCCAGCTGCCTGACGGTGGGAGGGCGGGAGTCCATTTTCAGCACCCAGATACCGCTTGAGTCCTGCGCGCAGCTAATGCAGGCCTCCCAAGGGCAGAGCCACCACAAAGCCCTTCCATCCAGGCCACATTTCCCTTTCTTCCCCGCTTCAAAAACAACTGATGTGTGGGCAGGAAAGCCATTTAGTCAAAAATAAAGACTAAAATGTTTTTTCTTTCTGATAATGTTCCCGATTCCGTCAGTCGGTATTATGCTCCATAATGTGCCATGTGCAGCCATTTTGTCATCGCTTTGGGTCATCCTTGCTCACAATTGGTTATTTACTCAGGGGCTTTTGAAATTATTGAGTTGACACATCTGTCAGACGGCAAAAGCAGAAATGCTAAAAGGTCACTTGGAGAGAAACCAGCTGCTCCAGACAAACCTTTCTGTCTCCAAATGGCACAATCATTACAGCCTGGCAGATGGGGCCTCTGCTTTCATTGCAGTCGCTTCCCTTGCTGTCAGGTATTTAGCTACACTACCTCATTGCCAGGTCAGCCAGGGCTCCTTGTAATCACCCACACAATAGGCATCTCACTGCTTAAGAATAGCAGCTCCATTTTCTCTAAATAAGAAACCAGTTTCCTCACAGATATGAGCCACCCAATGCTTGCCACAAACTTCCCCATTAACAGATTAGTTTTGACAGTGGTAAGTATGTTTCTGTTACTTCTGCAGCCTTCATTATACTCTGAAACATGAGGCTTGGTCTAATCTCACAGTTTGGACAGATTTTGAGGGTCTCTGAGTAGATGGCCTCTAGTGAGTAGGTCTGGGATTCCCTTTCCTCCACCTAATGCTCCCTCATCCTCACCTTGCTCACCTCTGTGTGCCCCTGAGGATGTGTTGGGAGGCACAGGGCAAAAGGTGGTGTCTGTTTGTGCTGCTCCATGGGGAGGAGGATCACTTTTCAGTCAGCCTGGCCCCCCTGAGGCCACAGAACCTGAAAGGGGTGTGTGTGCGCACCCATGTTTGCCTGCGTTTATGGCAGTGAGAGATGTTGCAAAATAAAGATAGAAAATAAAAACAAGCTGTTGTTGAACCTCGACCATATAGGGAGGCGATTCTTCCATAAAGCATGTTCTCACAAACTCTGCTTTGGGAGGCAATTAATATGTCAGCAGCTATAAAAACAGCGTCTTAACCTGTCAGAGTAATAACAAATAAATCAATAAACATAAGGCTGTGTCTCTCAAACTTATTGGCCATGGGGGTGGTTTTTGGAAACGGTAGTTTAAGCATGGCTCTTTTCCCTGAATTAGTAATATTACCAGCAGTATGGTGAAAGTTTGCTCTCTGTCGTTAGGGACACTTCAGTGGATAAGTTCAAAATGCACCATATCGAGTTACATGCAGGAGGCTGAGAGTGGAAAGGGGAATGGGAATTACCTCGTGATTACAATTAAAATTCTAATCATCACAGTTTGACCAGATCACATGACCTCAGTATCCCTTTTCAGCCTGTTGGGGGCTTCACTCATAAATGAGTGTGAACCTTGAGATCTCAGATGGGAAACGCTATTAAAGAGCTTCCTTCAAACAGAAAACAAAATCTTCAACAACCCAAATCATGGCAATCTATGATTGATGTCCCCAAATCGATGATTTCTCTTTAGTTTCCCCCGATCTGCTACCTTGTCCATTAGTCTTCAGTTTCCACCTTTGCATTCTCATCATTCTATCTTTTATTCTGGGGGTTAAACAGTGACTCTCCAGTTGGCTTTAGGGTCTGTGGACTTCAAGAGTAACTGCTATTAGCAGCAAAAAAGGGGGATCTCTGCAGTGTACCTCCATTATCTTACAAGAATTCAAGAAAGTTTTGCTGTACAACATAGCCTGAGTCTCACTGTGAATTAGGAAACTTCCAAACTTCTGTAAGAAGTTTGGAAATGAGACAGCCTGTGTCAACATGACCTAATTGTTCTAGAAAATTCTTCCTCAATAAGATAAAAGTGTAAATGATAAAATAAATTTACTGTTTGCTTCAGGAAATTCTTGCTAATTAGTTTATCTGGGCAAAGAGTTTGGTAGCGTGGGCAAACAATTCTATCAGGATGATAGATTGTTCATTTAGGCAACACTTCACTTATCAGACACTTTATTTATCAATACTTGCTTCATGACATGAAGTGTTGCTGTATTCATCAATTCTAAATTACTGTCATAAACTTTGTCTAATCTCAATTAATTCTCCACTTTGAAAGACTCCACCTTAAACCAGATCCCAGAATCCTATAAACATCCTTTTCTGATCTCCGTCTGTGAGATAATACTTAGATGCTGTCAAAGTGTTGTTCTCTATTACTGCAGTAAATTTGATAAGCTTAGCTTTGCTCAATCAACAGGTTTTCCTGGTGGTCATTTTGGGGAAGTTGATAGTCAACAAAGTGGACAGGTGTTCAGTCTTAAAACAAATCACTACAGGAAGAGAGAACACTCTGAAAAGACTCCAGAAGAGTTCTGATATAGCAGTAATTCAGAACTTGGGTGATGAGGAGAAGTCACAAGATAGATTTGGAGCATGCAGGTATTCTACAGGGCTTCCCAGAAGTTATAGATGGAGGGAAACTGGCAGAATAATAGACTTTCTGTGATTCATGGGACAGGATTCAGAGTCATTATAATTTTAAAGTTAAAGAATAAATCTTTGCTTTGAGATCTTTGAGATTACTAGCTGTTGAAACCTGGGAGCATATTGGATTCCTAAGCAGGAAGGACATATTCTTAGGCTATGGAAAAGGGGGAGAACCTAAGGAGGAGAGGAGAGAGCAGGAAAGACTCTATGCAGAAGGCAGCTGGCATTGGGTGGGTCTTGAAGAATGGGTAGAATTTTCGTGTGTGTGTGTGCGGTTATGTGGAGATGGGTGAGGAGGATATTTGGAATAGAGGAAGGTGAAGGAGATAGCATAATAAAGTTGAGGGAATGGGTATATAATTCAGAGGCCTGAATTAGGTGAAGCCTAATTCCACCACTTAAAATTGTGTAGATAATCATGGGTGAGGTGTTTAACTTCTCCAAATATCACCTATTAAATGGGGATACGATACCTACTTTATTAAGATTGCTGTAAGGATAAAATGAGATTATGTAAGGTGGTTAGAAAAATTATATGGATATAGTAAAGACTCAGTAGATGCTGGCTATTATTATCATTTGTTACAATGAGGATAGGCTAACACAACAGAGAAGAGAATGGAAAGAAAGCTCAGGGCATATTCTGGGAAAGACTGAAGCTTGAGCTATGCATATGAAGGTAGTAGAAAACAATTTTGGAAAAGTTGGGACTAATTGTAAAAAGCCTTGAATTTATTTTAAAAAACTTACTTAGTAGGCAGAGGGAAGGCCATGAAGGATTTTCGAGCAGGGAAGTCACATGATCAGAGCTGTGCAGGTAGTACAGAGTTTGGATTAGATGAGAGAAAAGACCAAAGTTACAGAGGCCAATGAGCTGGTAGCTAAAGTCAAGTCAAGAGGATGCTGTTTATAGAACGAGAAAGAAAGAATAAATACAAAAGAGAGCATGGAAGGGTTTTGGGGTTAAAATTTCCTTTTGTCCATTCAACTCAGGCTAAACAAAGCAGCATGGAGCTCGAAACCTTAATCTGAAACACATCAAATGAATTTTACTTACAGGTTTAAAACTAGCTCATCATGCAAGTGTCACATTCTATGCTCTGACCCTCCCTGCTATCTGACACCTGCTCCCAAGAAGACTGGGCGTGTGAAATGAATTCCCAGCAAATGCAACAAGCCAATGCATCTGAACTCTGTCCAGTCTATAGTATACTTACATTACCTAAGAAGTGATCATGGGATTAGGGCCCTTTACTTAGTAGAATGTGTTTCTTACTTTTACTGGAGTTCTGCAAATTCTAACCTGTTCTAACTTTTTATCATATAGGTAACTAAATTTGATGCCCTCCCCTTCCTTTTGAGTTCATATCAATTTAGGAAGGAAGCATTAATAAATCTGCAGAATGTAGTATTTTTTTAATCAATTCTTACCATGCTTTATCTATTGGCATTCAATTTATTTGATTAGTAGGCTTTAATTTGCACTAAATGGAAAAACCAGGATTCAGAGCAAGCATCAGGTGACACTAATGTTAGCCTAATTGATCAATTTGTGTTAACTATCAGGTAACTTGGCTAAATAATAAAGCCATTCACAGACAAGGACAAAGTGATTTTAAAAGACTCTCTTTAACAAGGCCTCTCTTCCCTAGAACAGTCTAGCAGCCTTTAGAACCATACCTTTTCATTTACAGTGGCCCTTTTTAGATTCTATTTTTAGATGGAGGAGGAGAATTCAAGATGGGGATGTAAGATCAGAAGATACAAATCAGAGTTAGTGGAAGCCACACAAGGGAGGAAGAAGAGCTTCAAGGGTTTGGAGGGTATTTAGAAAGGAAATGAAGAACACAATGTGTTTTATTTGTAAATAATTAATTAAGCTTGTCGACGAAAATAACCAATCTATAAATGAAAATTTGGGTGAGTTTATTCTGAGCTGAAATCTGAGGATTATAACCCGGGAGAGTCTTTCCACAAAGGAACAGAGCACTCCAAAGAAGTGGGGGTACACAGGACGGTTATATACCCTCAAAGATGGTGTTTCACATATGATTGAAATGTCCCTCCCACAATAGTCACAAGATTGCCCTGTCGGCACCGCACTTGATGGACACAGTAGGTAGTGGTCTGCTATCTCAGAGGGAAGCAGGAGGCAAGTCTATTGTCTTGAGCTGGGTGGTCACAGGCGGGTGCCACAAGCAATCAGTTCCTAGCCCAAGGAAAGATGCTTAATCCTTAAAGAAATGCCAATATTGGGAGGGGAAGAGAAGTTGCACCTTTATCTCAAGGGCCTTTGTTCTTGCCATGGGGAATCTCTAAAGCAGATATACAATGCATGCTCAACGCCACGGTCAGGCCCTTTTGGAAAGACAAGGTCAGGCCGAATTAGGTTTACACAAAATGGCTTCCTCGTATACTCCAACATATCCTATTACTTGCCATTTTTACTTGTCAAGCTTTTGAAAAGACTGAGAATAATCTAGATAAAATTCAAACCACCTTCAAAATTAGTTAACCATAGGTAACTCTCCTCCCAGGATTGGGATCATATTTTGGATATGGTGTGGTTTTCTGATCTTTTTACTTAACATGTTGTGAACTTTTTTTCTCAAGGTACTAATTATTCCTCAAAAACACTTGTCTAACTTTACAATGAAACTGGATGAATACAGGTCACATTTTAACCTTCTTATATGAGGAGGGAGATAGTGAATAAGACAGGTGGAGAGGGTATCTGTAGGGTCCAAAAGGTCAAGTGGAAGTGCCTAGTGTTGAGAGGAGGGAGGTGGCCCCTCTCCCCTTAAGTTATCCTGGGAAGTTAATATAAAATGATGCTGAGAGGGCAAGGTGTGAAGCCATACTAACTTAATTGTCTCTTACTCGCATTTCTTATTCCTTGGCAGCACTCATTCAATCACCCTTTCTAAGTTTAGGTTTTAGCGTTCTTAGAACAGGAAAATACGGCCTGTGGGACAAATTTGTCCCCCTGCATGTTTTGGGACAGCTCATGAGCTAAGAATGTTTTTATATTTTTAAATGTTTGCAAAATATCAAAAGAAAAGTATTATTTTGTGACACATTAAAATTATATGAAATTTAAATTTCAGTGTCCTTCAGGATTTATTGGAACACAGCCATGCTCATTCACTTACATGCTATCTCTGGCTGTTGTCGGTGGCTACTTTGCTACTACAATGACAGAGTTCAGTGTTTGAGATGGAGACTGTATGGCCTGAAAAGCCTAAAATATTTGCAATCTGTAAATATCTGTCCTTTACAACAAAATTTGTCCACCCTTGCTTTGGAAGGTGAGTTTTTATGCTCATATCCACACATCTCCCTAGAATTTTAAAAGGAGTTCTAGGACCTTAATACCAACTTTCTGACATCGCAGCTTCACAGCCACTTGTTACTAAACACGTTTGTTTCAAATAGTCAATCCTTCCTGATAAGCACATTGCAGCCTGAATGAACTTTTCACGGCAGTGCTGACACTTTAGAGTCTTCTGCCTCACTTCTCACTTGCCAGGGCTACATGTTATCACACAATTAGAATCATTCATTCAGGAAGAAATGACTTTCATTAGTTACTTCATTAAGATGAGAAAGAAATTTTAAACATTATGTTAACATAAAAATGATAAGATATTAATGACTTTGCAAAGCACTTTGAGAGATCTGGAATGATAATGAGAACTGAGTATGTAGTAGGTGGAACTACATGCCAGTCACTGTTTGTTCAGACACCCATTCACACGTTGGAAGATAAAGTTGCCTGGAGATTGTATCATGCTTTCTCTCTGGCACACACACATTCAACACCTGAGGTCCAAACTGATCACTCTATAGACAGTAGTGATTGTTGCCCATGCAAGATAGTATGTATTTTCATAATATGAGTCAGTTGAAGTCTGACTTATACACCAGCTCTTGCCTTTATTGACTATTATTTACTAAATGTAGGGAGAGCAACGATTTCATGTTTAGCATGTAATGAGCACTTAATAACAGTTACCTATTATTATTATTAGCCACTTGATTAACTTGAATGTGCCTCCAAAGTATATTATGGAGGCCAGCTAATAGAATGCTATTTCTGACTCTTTGTGGGACCAACTAGAGAATACACTAGAGATTAGAATGTGGATTGTGATGATGTGTCTCCAATAAGGTTTTGCTGTAAGACCAAAAGGAAGGTTTGTGATTCATTTAGAGCAACTAAGAGAGTAGAGAAATGTAACATGCTTCTATGTGAAGTCTTGATGGGTCAGTTGGAGACATCTGGGGCCCCATAGTTGAATGTGGCCAGTGATAGCTTTAATTAGCAAAGAGCATATTGGTGAAAAAGAAATTTGAATATTTTTGGGCAGGGCATATACTTTCAGGTTTGCCTTAGTCTTCTCTACTCCCCGTTGCTTAACATTTACCTGCCTTATCTCTAGATGCATTTTAATTTGTAACCCTTGATTAGAAACACTGTTGAAAAATCATTAGAAAGGTGTTTTAAGGGTCTTGGATATGTGTATGTTTGTGTGTGTGTGTAGGCCTATATAGGTAAATAATTAGTTTTGCTGCTAGGTTCTGATTTCAAAATAATGTAGTTAAATAAAGCATCCCAACTAAAAAGAACTTAAGGCAAATTCTGTAGTACATTTCTCTGTGTCTGGTAGTGAAAAAAAATTTCCCTCCTCTCTGAGTTTTTTCTTTTTAATAGTGTAGTCTTCTTACTATTTTCTATGTGCAAAAATAAAAGTCAGAGGGCATCAGCTCACAAAAAGCTCATACTCCTCTGAAAGTGTGTGCATCTTTCTGTTATATGAATTTGCTCTTCTTATCTGAGGGTACTATAATGCTCCTTAGGGAAAGAGCAGAACATTTTCCTGTCCAGAGAATTTTGAACACTAGCCAGAGTAAGGGAATGTCCTCTGGCTGAATGATGAGGCTCAGACATATTATGTAGACACTTGTCCATTAAGTACAAGTTAGACAGAGTCATTTTGGTCTCCAGTGGCCCTGGGTAAGTCTGATTTCTTTTCCAATCACCTACTGTGCAATATTTTGAGAAAATGACTTGGTTGTCTTGGAGTACCTAATAGTAAAGGAAGAAAATGTTGGAGAGAGCCAGCCTTGGTGCTGAGGATGGAAAGAGAATTTTAAAGAGTTTACATAATGGTTTCTGGTAGTCAGATACCATAGAAGGAAATAGTACTCAAGAGGGGAAGGAAGCTGTAAAAATGAGATACGGACCATGACCATTGTAGGGCAATCCAGGAACACCTCTGTCCTTTGTGGGGACATGGCCCTTTAAGATAAAGATAGTCCTGACCAAAAGTCAATTAGTGCCACTTGCTTCCATCTGTGGACTTGAACTTTTTCTTCTAACCTTGGTTTAGCACCTGACTACTTGCCTTCAGGTCTCCAGCTTTAGTCAGGTTTGTTAACACTCATCTGCCTGTTCTTTAGCCTGTCTGCCATGCCTTTGCCCACTCCGCCTCCTTCCTCTCTGCCCTGCATTGCAGAGAACCAGCTTTGAATCATATACAGTGCAAAGTTTTGAGATAGATAAAAAGATAGCAACTCTCACTTTTTTGAGGTTTATAGTGAAAGAGAGAGAGAGCCACATGGAGTACTAAAATAGAGACAAATGCTAAGAGCTATGGGAAAATGAAGGAGGACTCTGTCCCTGATATTTGCATAGTGAAATGTGTTCACAAACATTATATTGCTTAATCTTCTCATTTTCCTGTGATGCAGGCAGCATTCTTTCTCATTGGAAGGTGAGGAGATGGAGGCTTAGAGCTGAAAGAAGCAGCAATTTGTGGAAGATTAAAAAGCCCTAAATGCACTAAGATTGGGGAAAAACGTGCTAAAGAAAACAAAAAAAATCTCTTCTATGTTTGGAACAAAAGGGAGAACAAAAAGGCCCATTACTGGAAAATTTAATGTTAAAATGATGGAGGGAAATAGAAATTATTATATTCCTATTTGGCTTCTATATTCTCTAAAAAAGAATAAAAAATCCATTGACTGTCAATTCCCTGAAAAGACACCAAAAGATACCTTTGATAAAGCAAAGCAGTAAGGGAGACAACTCTTCTAGAGGAGATATGGCACAAATGGGATATCTATGAGGTTTTTAGGGCTCTGATTCAAGGCAGGTTTTTCAAGGTTTTAAGACCTCAATGCAGGCCTGTTTGGGACCAGGCAAAGATCATGATGTAATTGTTTAGGATTGATGGGAAGGTGGATTTTGAAGGATAAACAGTCATGTAATGGGTCTGGTCAGGAAGTCTATTATCTGGGGAAGGGACTATTAACTTTTCTGAGGGTAGCAGACTTGTTCATTGTTTGGAGAAATGGATTGTCAGAAAGTTCCTGAAACAAAAAACAATCCAGCTTCATTTTCTTCAAAATCCTTCTGGCAAAATGTTCATGGAATATTAAGCTCATATTAATGCAGACAGGTAAAGTCATGTTAATGTAGACAGTATTGCAGATGGTTTTCATTCTCAATGCAAGCAGAAAAAGTAAAAAATACCTTTAAGAGTAACCAGAAGTTCAAGATAAATAAGGAAAATAGAATGAAATTACCTACATTTAAAAGAAATTCAATTCTTGACAACACAGAGAAATTATATCTGCAAATGTTTTCTCATAGACATGTAAGCTTAGATGTTTAGATGTGTTCTCAGATTGGCTGCCAGTAATCCAAGAGGAATTAAATAAAATATGAAGGAAATGGCAGAATGCCAGAGATTAACAAAAGTTGCCTGGATAGTCAGAAAGACAACATGGCCTGGTAAGGCTGACACTGATCCTACACAAAATTCTAGACTGCACAGAGAGGTGCCCAGTTTGATGGATGACTTACATATGCAAGGCATTGGGAATTCCATGGTGAGCAAGGTAGACATGGTCTTTTCCCACAAATCCTGTTGGTCTTTCTTCAAAATAAATTAAGAATCTGAACACTAGTTTTTTAAAAACCCATTTCCACTGTGCTATCTTGGCTCAAGTCAGCATCTCTTGTCTAGATCATAGCACCAGTCTCCTAATTGGTCTCCTGCTTTTACCCTTGTCCTCCATGGTCCATTCTCATCACAGCGCTAAGAGCGATCCTTTTAAACCCTTTGGGAAATCCCAAATCAGTTCTGTCACTCAATTGTTCAAAACCTTCCAAAGGTGATGTCTCAGAGCAAAAGCCAAAATCCTTACATTGATCTACAAGGTTCTACAATGGAGTCTATATGATCTGGCTCCCTGATGTTCCGCTGACTTCATTTCCTGATATTTTCTACCCTGTTGACTCCCTCCAGTCATGCTGGTGTCTCTGTGCTTCTGTGAACGTCAAGCAACGTCCTGCATCAAGACCTTTGTACTTGATGTCTCTGTGCCTGGGATACTTTTCCTTCACTTTCTTCAGGTCTCTGTTCAAACATCACTTTATAAGTGAGCCCTTTTGTAATAACCATATACACAAAGGGCTCCTCCTTCCATGGTATTTCCTAGCTTTCTTGTCCTGGGTGTCATATTCTAAAGGGCCTTGGTAATATTTTACTTGGCTTTTACTCAAAATGAAGTGAAGAACTAGTGCAGGATTTTGAGCAGAGGAGCGACATATTAACTTTTGCTTTAACAGAATTTCTATGGCTGATGTGTTAAAAATAAACTGTAAGGGATGGGAACCGGGGCAAAAACAGGGAGTCTGTTGTAACAATCTAGACGGTGCGTGATGATGGCTCAGATCAAGATGATGGTAGTGGGAATTGATTGGATTTTGGATATATTTTAAAGTAAAACCAATGAGATTTTCTGATGGATTTGATGTAGGATGTCAGAGAAAGAAGGGAGTTAAAGATAATTTGAAGGATTTTGGCCTCAGCATCTATAAGTAGAAAGATCTAGGCACTGAGATGAGGAAGTCTGTGGGTGGAGAAAGTTTTTTTGGGGAAGACCAAGAATGCAGTTTCAGACATACTGAGTTTGTGATGTCTATTAGACATCCAATGGCAATGTTGAGTAGCAGTTGGATATACAAATCTGGAGTTCTTGAGAGAGGTCTGGGTTTTAGATACAAATTTGAATGTCATTGGCATATAGATGGTGTCTCAGCCTGGGTTTCCCAGAGAGCAGACCCTGATGCTAGTAGGAGGTATAATCACAGAGAGTAAAATGAGGGCCGAAGGAAATGAGGTGGGGAAGGAGTGAGTGCTAAAAGGAGGTGTGTTATCAATCTGTTTGCCTCTGGATGAGATTGACTGCTTGATCTCATGGGGCTGTCATACAAGAAGTTGTGTAAAGCACATTTCAGGACAATTTGCTGAGGGAGCTGTATTAGTTATCTCAGGCTGCCATAACAAAATACCATAGATTGGGTGGCTTAAACAACAGGACCTTATTTTCTCACAGTTCCGGAGGCTGGAAGTCTGAGATAAGGGTGCCAACATGGGTCAGGTTCTGGTAAGAGTTCTCTGGCTATCTTCTTGCTGTGTCCTCACATGGCAGAGAGAGCACTCTGGTGTCTCTTCTTCTTCTGATAAGGACACTAGTCCTCTTAGATTAGGGCCCCGTTCTTATGAGCTCATTTAACCTTAATTACCTCCTCACAGGCCCTACCTCCAAGTGGAGTCACATTGGGGTGAGAGCTTCAACATATGAGTTTTAGGGGGACGTGATTCGGTCCAGAGCATTCTGCCCTGAGTCGCCAAAATTTATGTCCTTCTTGCATACAATATACATTTTTTCAATTCCAACAACTCCCAATCGTAACCCATTCTAGCATCAACTCTAAAGTCTAAAGTCCAAAGTCTCATCTAAATACCATCTAAATCAGTTATAGGTGAGATTTAAGGTGTGATTCATCCAAGACAAAATTCTACAGCAGAGGCAGAAGCAGGGAAGAATTTCCATAGGCACCAATCTCTCTTTGTTCAAAGTTATAGCTCCAGGCTATAAAATCCTCTCAACTTCTGGATTGTGCATTTCTGGGTGCCCAGTGGGGTTTGCCAGTATCTAGAGGGAAGCCCTGGATGTGAGGTGAGAGACCCACAGTGTGGCATGAGGCAAGGCTCTGTGAGGTTGTACCTATATGAAATTGTTTGGACCCCATGTAGAGCTGGTTGCTGCACTGATGACTGGAACAAGGGACACCAAAGGGGTCTGAAATAATGCACACTGGGGAGGGCTTAGTTAGTAGAGACCTTTTCCCCATTACTCCCCCATCCCTTAGCCAACCTAAAATTCCTACATTTAAATGTATTTCTGAATATTTACTTATGATGCTGGAATTTATTTTAATATGGAACAAAACCTTTTATTCCACAATTAGTAATAAAAGTTTGAATTGTAAATTGATATTTAAGGAAATACATTGACCAAAAGTCATCACTCTGAAGAGTAATCAAGCAATTATGGAACAATCAGCTAATAGCAGACCCTTTCCTGATCTGATGGAAAGAAAGGGCAGTGAAAAGGCCTGGACACCAGAAAGGGGGAAAGATCTTCACTGAAGAAGACACAGGGTAGAAAAGAGACAGAATTTGATCAGCATGTATCTAGCACTCTGTATTTTCCAGCACTCTCCTAGGTGTGGATGTACAGCAAGTTATAGAACAGACTAAATCCCTGTGCTCTAGGGTCAGGGTTAGTTAAAGGAAGGAACAGACGTTGAGCAAACAATCAAATGAAAAATATGTCAGTGGGGATCAGTCTTACAAATAAACATAAAACAAGATAGGAATAAAGAGAGTAATGGAAGTGCATTATTTAAAATAATTGAACAGGGAATCTTCTAAAATAAGATGAAGTTTTAGTAGAGATATAAAGCAATTGAGGAAAGATGCCATGCCAATAGCTGGACAAAGGATTCTTCACAGAGAGAATAGCTTGTGCAAAGGCCCTGAACAAGGAGCATGCTTATCATACTCAAAGAACAACAAGAAGGCTAATTTATTTGAAATGGAGTGAGATAGGGAGGAAATGAGGGAGATGAATGAAAGAATGGCCTTGTGATGGAGTAGAAAAGGACAGATTTTTTTTTTCTAGACTGATTAATTTTCTGAAGGTAAGCCCTGTTTGTTTCACTTGTCGTAGATACGTAGAAGGTACAAGGAAAGAGTCTGTTATACAAGGTTTTGTATACTCCCTGTTTAATGGAGCAGCACTCTGAAGTACTATGTGCACCTTTGCTTATAGTATTTCCTGAAGGCCAGCCTCATACCTTTCATGCTCTATAGGTGACAGAAACTTCCACCTCAGAAAGAGAAGAGTCTAACATGACTGTCACCCACCACCCATGATGTAACTGTATCTGTTCTAAAGAATCCTCCTTCCTTTATTCCTCAAGGCAAGACTTGTCCTTTTTCTTGCCAGTTTTGTCTCTGGGACCCATCCTTTGAATGTCCTTGTTTATAAATCACCTGCCCTCTCTCTTTATTGTAAACTTCTTCTCTTCCATTGGTTCTTTGTCTTCAGCTTTTAGAAAGACTCAACTCTTGCCCATCTTAAAACAACTCCCCCTAAACCTGATGACAAACTCTAGCTGTTACCAATATCTTTCTTCTCGTTCACAGCCCAGACCTAGAGTTGTCTCTATTCATGCTCTGTCCTTGTTCTCTTACTTTCCTTCTTCATCCCCCTAAAATCATGATTCCACACCACCTCTCCACAAAACCTCTTTCTCTCAGTTCATCAGTGACTTACTCTTTGCCCAAACTGGCTCATACTTTTTAGTTTTCATTTTATGCAACCTCTCTGAAGCTCCTTTTAACCATTCTTTTCTCTTCTGGCGTCCATGATGACATTTGTTCTGATTTTCCTCCTTTGTAGCTACTCCTCAGTTTCCTTTGTTCTTTCCTATCTGCCTAAATGTATTTACTCTGTAGGACTGAGCTTCCCAGCCAACATGAAATAGTGATGCCCTCAGTCCTTGCTGTGGCCAGAGCCCCCAGGCTGGTTGCCTGCAAACTTGAGCTGCCTGTCTGTTTACCCCAGTGGGCTGCACAACTGTATATGTGTTCTGACATGAAAAAGGCTCGGATGCATTGCCTCGGAATATCATCCTCAGCCCTCTCCATTGTGTATTTTAGATACTCCTAGTGATCTCACTCACTCAGTTATTTCCTATAGGGAGATGAATTCTAGATCTCTATCGTTAGCTATCCTTTTTCTGTTGAGTTCTAGATCAATATAATTTAACTAAACACCTCTTCTTGGATGATCCTCAAACTTAAAATGTTCAATGTTAAAGCTTTTATCTCCAATCCTGTCCCTCTTGTGAATGATTTCACTAACTACCTACGAACGTGGAAGTGATTCTGACTTCTTTTAACTCAATTGCTCTCATATCTAATCAACCATCAAATCCTGATTTTGGTTTTGTTCTATCATATCTAGTCTTTCCTCATCATCACTCTGATTCCACTTTAGTTCAAGTCTTTATAATTCTTCACCTGAACTACTTTGGTAGATCTTATTATCGTTCAAGGCCTTTACAACGCTTCCCTACTGTTCCCTTCCCTGTGATGACCCTTCTCGTAGGAATGAATTCAGGCAGTGTGGCCTAGGATTTACTTTGGCTGAGGAAATGTGAATGGAAGTTATTCAGTTAGCCAAACTGAAGAGTTTGAGAGCATAATCCTCCAAATCCTTAAAACCCTTTTAAGCAGACAGCCAATTCTGCTTAAAACTTCTTCCAGCAACTGCCAAGAGTTAGGGTCCAACTACAAAGTTAGAAGGAAGAGTCTACACAGTACCACCCTCACACACCTAGGCAAGTTCAGGCCTTCACCAAACCGCTCTCAGTTTTGTTATTTGCTAGAGACTCACAGAACTCACTGAAAGCTATTGAACTCATGGTTAAAATTTATTACAAGAGAAATATACAGATGAAAAATAAGCCAAAAGGAAGACAGGCATAGAGCAGAGTGTCTGGGAGGATTCCAAATGCAAAGCTTCCATCGTGCTCGGGATGTGTCACCCTCCCAGCACCAACATGAGATAGTGTGCATGGAGTATTGCCAACCAGGAAAGTTCACCTGAGCTTTGAGTCCAGAGTTTTTATTAAGGCTCTATTACATAGGCATGATTAATTGATTGATTGCCCAAAGTACCTATCCTAAGTCACATGATTGTCTTTCAGGCATGGCCAGCCCCACCCTAAAACTCTCAGGTGTGGCTGACCCCTCCCTAAGGTTCATGTGGCCAGCCTGTGCCCTAAATGAAGACATTTCTTTCAGGTAGGACATAGATTACCTTCCAGAAGCCAAGGGTAAAGGGCACATCTTCCTTTGGGCAGAGCCAACCAGAGTCTTTACTTCACAAAAGTGAAGTAGATCACTACTGAGCAGCAGCTTTAAACACCAGGATAGGATTTGCTATATTTCTTTCTCTTCTGCCATCTGACTGGCAATATCCCAGGTGAATTAGCCTGGATCTGGAGGGAAGATGTTGTGGAGCTGAGTTGCAGCTGACTTAACACAGCCATGGAACATGAGCAAGAAATAAACCTTGGTGTTGGTAAACCCCTGAGATTTGGGGATTGTTTGTTACCACAGTATTACTTCTAGGATGGGATCAGCTTATGGATGAATTAGTTGGAATCTGCCTCTCCTGTTTTTGTGCTTTGATTTGCTGGACCTTCCAGATCCCAGAGATCATGGAGCTTCCAATCTCCAGCAGTAAACAGACCAAGAAGCACTGATTTCTATCAGGCCCAACCAGATTTCTTCTCACTTGGTTCTAGCTTCTCCACTTGGTCACAGGCTGCTTTGGTCAGAGTCAGTTAGGACTCAGTTTTCAGGGAAGGAGGACAGAAGCCTTGCCACATTCTCCAATCTGGCTTTCAAAACAATAAAGCTAATCAGGCATTCTGATTCTCCTCTGGCTGCTCTCGTCTGCTCCAAAGGGTTAAAAACAGAGAAAGGGAAAGATGATTGTATAACAACCCCAACACTGGGAAACACTGAAGGCTAAATCTGCTGACTTCAGTACCTGCTGGTGGGCAAGACTGGGGCAGGTACAAATTGCTAGTTCAAGTAGATCTCATTGCTAGTTCACATTTAGTACAGAAGACTGTTCTTGTGTATTAAAATGGACAATAATCTGCTTGCTCTTAAGGCAGACAAGAAGAAGATAGTGGGGTATTCCAGAAAAGAATAAACATCTTGGTTTAATCACTTTGGGTCATCTTCTAGAATGGAATCAGTTAATGGATGGGGCAGTGGTATTTTCAATAAGTCTGAGGCTGTCATGTGCACAGTCAGGAAAGCCAGAAAGAGGCTGATGGGCTAGCCACAACACAGCCCTTCAAGATGGTGAAAGAGCCTGTGAGAGAGGAGCTGGAGTGGTGGGTGGCTCTAAAGAGGAGGCCAAGAGTCTATATTTGATCTGGGAGGTAAAAGGACAAAGTGGTTGAAGCAGTTCACATGAGAATTAATTTCCAGGGAAACAGGATACTTAGCAATTGTCTCTTTTCCTGAATTGACAGATAGGATAGGAACTATAGTAATACATCTCAAAGGATGAACAGTTTATTCCCAGGAGTACTTTATTTACTGAAAAGTAAATCTCCCTGGGAACATGGCTGGAAATATATTTTCATTTGCTATGCTCTCTACCTTCATTCCCTTTAATGGAAAATAAGCCAAGAATGTTCTCAAATAAAGCTAAAGACCATACAGCCACTAGTGAGTCCCAGAGGAACATTTATAACAATAATTGAAGACAGAGGATCATTCTTTCAGAGATCACGGTTCCCAGCGTCCTGAAGTGGAACAGAACAATACTGTGCAACCCTGGGGCTGATGCTCCCTGTTAACTTCAGAGACAGTCAACTGGGACTCAAGAGAAAGGAAATGTGGACAGAAAGAACATATCCAAGAGAAGGTTTTTTTTTAAAGGGTAAGAAGACCTTACAGGAAGTGTATTAAGCAATTCATTAACTCATGAAGAGCTACAATTTACTTCTTTACTTTTCCTTCTTTTTCTCCAACTTCAGCATCAAACCCTCTCCTGCTTCTATCTGCTGAACCCCAGCAACCCCAGTAACTATCCCCTGGGCAAAGACTAAAACCAGAACTGCCTCTACGAGCACGTGATAATTTTGCAAAACTAGCAGAGGAATGGCGATGATGAAGACAGGACAGCTGTAATGAAATAAATACATATTTAGAGTGGCTGTCTTCTCTTCATGTGATAATCTTCATTGACATGTACTAGGCTTTGCACAGAACGTAGACCTTCCTTCCTTTTTTTACTGAAAGGCAGAAAGAGCAGCTCCTGAGGTGGTTGTGGTGGGTTTGAAACTATCAAATGATTCACATCCTTCAAAATATTCTTTTTCTGAATTTGTTCTCAGAATCTGAGAGACTTTTTGTACCATTAAAATTATTTCTTGGGATCCTGCTGAAGACATGCATCTTTGTGCCAAGCCGTGGAGCCATAGTGTTATCTGGTGGGAACGAATGCATATGTTAAGTACAATGCTATCAGAATACTTTCTTCCCCTCTTTGACATCACCTTTGTGAGGCAAGCAGCCCTGGGGAAGTGGAACACAGGGTGGGCAGGTTTTGATGGATAAGCTGAGGCCTGGAATATGGGTGGACTCCTGTCAGGACCCGGTGAGGATGGTCAAAGGCTCCAGTCAAGCACAGGGCTGCATGAGTACACTACGTGTGCGCGCACGTGCATGTTGGGAATACAGAAAGGGGATGGAGAATGAGTGATGAAAAGGGGAGAGATTGTGAGACAGATATTTTCTACATCACAATTTTTAAATTTCTTACCTGGTAGTACCACTTATGTGTTGACCATGCCACCTTACTTTATGAACATATCTCTAGTGGTTCCTCTAGGATTTATGTATCTGTGTGTGTGTATTTTTTTAACTTTATCTTTTACTTATTTATTTTTTTTTGAGGAAGATTAGCCCTGAGCTAATATCCACCCCCAATCTTCCTGTTTTTGCTGAGGAAGATTGGCCCTGAGCTAATATCTGTGCCCATCTTCCTCTGTTTTATATTTGAGATGCCTGCCACAGCATGGCTTCATAAGCAGTGAGCAGGTTCGTGCCTGGGATCTGAACCAGTGAACCTCGGGTCACCAAAGTGGAGCTTTGTGAACCCAACCACTACGGCACCAGGCCAGAACCTTAAATTTTATTTTTTAAAATGGTTTTAAATTTACAGAAAAATTGATCAAGTAGTACAGAGATTCACACATACATATCCACCCGGGCCGCCGCCCGGAGTTCCTCTACTATTAACATCTTGTGTTAGTGAGGTATGTTTGTTACAATTAGTGCACTGACATTGATACATTATTATTAACTGGAGCCCATGGCTTGTATTAAGTTTCACTCTTTGTTTTGCATAGTTATATGGGTTTTGGCAAATGTATAATGTCATGTATCCGCCATGACAGTATCATACAGAAGTTATACTGCCTGGAAAACCCTGTGCTTCACCTGTTCTTCCCTTCCCCAAGATTCAATTTTTAATTAAATATAATGGTGAATGGAATGGTCAACTAAACGTACATATGTACACGTGTTATATGAATATGTAACTGTGAAAGTATACATGTGTGTATACACACATGCAAACACACAATCTTGTGTTTAAGTGACACAGTTTCCTCCTGGCTGCTTTTAAATTATCTCCAATTAAATAAGAAGTTTTATAAGTGTCAAACCTTCATGCTTCTGCCTGTGTCTGAGGTATTTTCATTGATGGGACAACCCAACAGTATTACCATCTATCATTGAACCCATGGAATGTCAAACTTATCACCTTGACACGATCATCGTGATCCTTCAGATGTCCTTGTGAAGGCTGGATGTCATGGCGACCATATTATACGTCAGGATCCAGTGCTGCTGAGCTTCTCTTAGTAAATCTGGCGTAATTGCATATATGCACTGTAAGGAATTAAAAGTCATTCAAGCGGAATGACTTTTTATCGTGCAATATTAAGTCATTAAATTTGCTTGTCTTGATCTTTCTTCACTGTTGGTATTCTTGTTTAAATTAACGAAAAACCTTATATTTTAATATCAAGTACTTTAAAAAGTAGCTATTTATGGAAATATGTTGTTAAATAGCTCAATGCCTTATTAATGTCTTTGCTTTTGACAGTTAAATTTAAATTCTGGTGGGTTTAGGTTGGGTTTAGGTTGGAAGAGAATGGGTTACAAGGCTTTCTTTCCATTCTTTAGTGGATGGAAGATTCTTGTATGGCACCTCTGTGTGGTCAGTCATGGTGCTTATTAGCCCTGTGGGTAGGTGACTGCATGGACAAGAGTGCACGTGTCAGATATAGCCCACTCACCATACTCTCACATTGTCTTGTTGGTTGGCTCTGAATTTGGGTAGAGCCAAGAAGGACTAGTTGTTCAAAGCCTGAAGGCAAGGGAGAATTTAGGAAGGGTGGATGGCATAGTTCCTTGCTCCTCAAAGAGTAATCAGAGGGCAAGCAGATCCATCTTCTGGGAGTTTGTTTGAAATGCGGAATCTCAAGCCCCAACCCAGATTGACTGAATTGGGATATGCTTTTAATAACGATCCCCAAATGATCTGTGTCCACAGTAAAGTTTGAGAAGCGCTGGCTTAGTGGTTAATAACATGCACTCTGGAGTAAACAGGCCATGGGCTTGAATTGCAGCTCCACTACTTTTTAGCAGTAGGAACTGGGCAAGTTTCTGCCAAGCACCTTACACATAGTGGTGCTTGTGTCAGCTGTGGTTAGAACTGGTGGAAGAGTCAATGTGGCTAGGGAATGCTAGCATAAGTGCAAGGGAATGAGCCCCAGCTGCAAAATGTGAAAAGGAGTCTGAGTCAAAATCATTAAAAAATGATGAGCAATCTTAGAATATAGGAGATGCCAGGAGAGAGGAGATAGTCTGAACAAGTTTCCTGGGTGACTTGTAGGGCCAGCATCCACCTTACTAGTACATTTCATCCTCCCTTGTATTTCAAGACATCTCAGGTATTCAGGAATTCAGTGTCATTGTCTCAGCAGGTTCTCACAAAGTAAGAGGAAGGTAGATGAGCAGATGAGAAAGGAAGCATCCCACATCAGAATCACAGGAAGTCATGTCAGGAAGGAACCTGAAAGGCTGTCTAGCCCAAATATCCATTTCATGTTTCAGTTTCCACCAAGTTGTTGCCCAGTCTATGGCTGAATATCATCTGTGACTGAAAACTCACTACTTCTACTGAATTAACTGAGAGGTGGCTGTGGTCTGTAGTCAGGGAAGTGTTTTTAAAGTCAGACTTGGATATTTAGTGTCCAACACATACACAAAACAACCAGAGAATTTTAAACAAGTTATCCATGTTTACAACAACATTTATTGAAGCTTCTACTGTGTTCCAGGAATCAGGTTAGGTGCTGAGGATAAAAATCTAAATAAGACATAGAGACCATACTTTTGTTGAGTTCACAGTCTAGATAAGTGACAGACATGTAAACAGTAATTATAACACCATGTAATAAAGGCAGTAATAGAAGAATGAACATGTGTTCATGGTGACAGAGAAAAGGACCATTCATTCTGTTGGGGCATGCTGGGGATTTGCTAAGAAGATGACTTTTGAACTGGGTCTTGATTATAGACCTTTAGTGTTTGCTGAATGAATACATGGGCATGTGAATTGTGTGTGTGTGTGTGTGTGTGTGTGTGTGTGTGTGTGTGTGTTTGCATGCTTGAAGGTGTGCATGTGCTCCTGAAGGGAACATAGCAGATACCTAGTATCCTGTAGTCCTGAGATTGGCTCCTACTTCATCCCTCCTTTTCTAGGTGATGTTGAAATATTATTTCTTGTCTATGACTGTCAAGTCTGAACAAAGGCAGTTCTTAGTGTTTTCTAATAAATAATACTGCTTTGTAAATTCCACTTTAAAACATTCAATGTGTGATGCTAGAGATAACAAGACAAATAAGGTTGTGATTAGACACATACAATCATTCTTCCTTTTATAGAAGGGTTTATTTTTAGAATTTTCATAATTTCTCTTTAGCACGTTTCAAATGAAATTTGACAATTTTTTTGTTATATCTTGCTTTTTAAACTACCATTTAAATGCTATTGATCATAAAATAAATATTCGAAGTAACGGGGGAAAATGATTTGCGTTTGGAATGTACAGATCATGGAAGCAATTGGAAAAAATATATTAAAGTTTTAAAATTCTAAGGGTATTCCCTGTGTTAAACCATTCATCCATCCATCCATCCACCCACTAACCCATTCATCTATTTAAGTCAAGAGTTATTAATTTTTTCTTAAAATTGTAATGATATTGAGTACAACCAACTTAAAAATTAATCTTGAGTGTTGAAAAGCCTAAAATATTGTCTGGTTGTTTCTACATTTTTCTCAAAAATAAAATTTGGATCACCCATATACTTATACCTTTGATAAATCATCAGGTACCACAAAAGATTATTTCTTTTCAGTTAATTTTTAGGTAGAAATTTGAATTTCACTATTTGCCTGAAAAGAGTTACACTCCAATATTTCAAATCTCTATAAATTATCCTTTGATATGCCTAATACTTGGACCTTTAAAATTTTGTAATTTACTTGATACATTTCACCATGTTTACCTAAGAAAAACTTCTAAAGATCTGAACACTTGTCAGGATGTCTTTAGCTTTCTGGACATCAGCTTGGTACAAAACATCAGTTTGTTACAAAAGATGTAAACGAATTCAAAACAGATGGATGATATTTCTGTTGTATTTCTAAATACAATTAGAGGTTTAAAAAATTGGAGAAGAATATCTGCTAAAACTGAATGTCTGAACAGACAGTGTAGGAAGTGGGACTAACCTCAAATAGGGTAGGATTCCTTCCAAGTCCATCTCACGGGGACTTGCGTTACTCGTGTCCGTTACCCATACGTCTGGTCAGTGTGTGTGACTAACTTGGAACTGTCAAATAGAGTTACACTAAGTGGACACACATGAAAGAAACTGTACTTTAAGCCACTTCATCATAGCTTAGACCTACCAAGCGTGGCAGTTAGTGTCACTTGATCATTTCTAGCTCCTGTTCTGTTGGAGACATACACTTGTTCACCAGTAACTGCTTCCATCGCATCTCTGGAGTAAGATTATTGAGTCACATCCAGGGTTTGCTCAATGAGCTAGCCCAATCAGTGACTTCACAAGCAGATCTGATGTTTGATATCCAGAAGAGGGCAGTTGGACACAGAGATTAAACCCCGGTCACTCAGACACTACAACAAACAACGGCTGCCCACAGCTACTGAGTGTAAGACCAAATACTCACTTTCCCTTTGGCTTACCGTGGGCAGCATGGTATAGCTTAAAAAAGAAACGAACACTTTCTGCACCCCTACTGTGTGTCAAGCACTAACTAGGTATTTTTCACATATGTTAAGTCATAGCAATCCTGAGATTAAGTGATACATTATTCCCACTTGTAGTAATGAGAAAATCAATGCTCAGAGAGCTTAAGCAACTTGCCTGAAGTCACACAGCAAGTAGTATGACCAAAATTAAACTCCAGATTTGACCCATAGGCTCTGTTCAACCATATCAAAATTTCATTACTGATGCCACTGCTCATAAACTTACTGACTTTTGGCAAGTAATTTCACCATTTAGAACTCCAGTTTCACCATCTTTAAGGTGAGACTAACAATAACTTCTTATTCTTTAAGAATTTGTGTCTGGATCAATTTTTCCATGATCAGCTTTGCCCAAGTGGGTAGGTTTTGTCCACTGATGATGTTTTAAATCAGAATAAAAGATTCTAGAAAATCAGATCTAGAAAGGCCACAGGAGAGTTTATTCAACACTTTCATCCTAGAGATAATGAAAACAAGGCCTGGAGTGTTTAAGTGACTTGTATACTGTTAGAAAGCTCAATAGTGACAGACACTAGAACTCAAGATTGGCAACTTTATCCAGCTCATCTCTCATCTTCTCTCACCTCTCTGCATCATTTGCTAGGGATAGAGACACATGGAGATGTCGATGATGATAATGCTGTTGGTGGGGGTGAAGGTAACAATGTGTGTCTGAGGAAGTTAAAGAAGAGTTACTTCATTTTAGAAGGAACTTATTTTATTAGGAAGTCCTTCTCCATTGCTCTGTTCATGAGGGAGGCCAATATATGTTTAAGACTCTAAGATTTATCTAAGACTGCTGCTCCACAGGAGGGTGGGAAAGGCCAGGGTAAGCACATTTAAGATACCCTTCTAATGAGGAATGTTAAAATATAGACTCCAATCAATGCTAATCTTAGATTTATGTGATTCTCTATCAGTCAATCTTATTGGCTTCCCAAAGATCCGCAGGGGAGAGGCTGGCTCCTTGGAAATAATGTGGGAGATTGATCTGATGTAGCACTGCCTCCTTTGAGAGATTTTCAGGATGCCACTCATCTTTTATTCCTCTTCTTCTAACATCTTCCTTTCTGAATTTGGTATTATCTTTCCAGTCTGCAAAGCCTTACGCTTTTAGAAACTTGGATAAGAAGAAGAGAAAAGGGAGAAAGAAAGGAAGGAGGAATGGGAGGGAGGGGGAAATGCTGCAGTCCTCAGCAAAAAGAGGCTGAGAAGCCGAAGCTCCTTGTTTACAAGTGGGTTTGAAGAATTCCCCAGCTTCCATCGGCCTGTGGATTTCTGGACTATAGCTAGGAAAGCTGATAGTCAATTACAGATGCAGAGAGCTTTCTATTTAAAAGTACTTGCAATCAGAATGACTGGTTTCCCTAATTCATCCAAAGGATGCTTTTTGTGTTAAAAATTGTTTGAAAATAGAGATTTCTAATAGTTTAAATAATCTATCCCCTTGCTCACCCTGGGGATAGTTTCCCGGATCCCATACATTTTTCTTCTTTCCTCAGATCCTTAGGACTCCCCCTTTCCCTTGCAGTGCTGGGAAAAGAACTTCTCGAGGGTCTAGAGAAAGGCAGCTTAGGTGGTGAACCATGAACACATGTTCCAGGAGCTACAGCATGGCTGCCCTGGAGGCTGAGAGAAAGGACAGGTGGAAACCAGTGATATCACTGCTTCCAAACTCCGCAGTTGGCCATCTGCACTGTTCATTGACCGTTAGCCATGTAATGCCTGTCCCAACTTTCTGCTATCGCTGGCCATATATATTTGATATAGGCTTTATGATCCAATATCTTTTCTCCATTAGAGGTATGCACAACCTCAACTCATGCCCAGCACCCGAAACAGTGCCCTAAACACAAGGTTATGATAATACTTGTTGATTGTTTTGAATGACCCTCTGAATAGGACAAAACTTCTGACTTCTGTCTAGTCTATATGAACTGATTGGGAAAATGAATTTTGCCATGTGAAATATAAAGAAATAGGAAAAAAAACAGTGGTTGGCAATGTAATATGATATCTTTTTTTTTTTTTATTATTAATGTTATGATGGATTACAAGCTTGTGAAATTTCAGTTGTACATTTTTGTTAGTCATGTTGTGGGTACACCACTTCCCCCTCCGTACCCTCCCCCCACCCCCCCTTTTCCCTGGTAACCACCAATCAGATCTCCTTCTCAATATACTAATTTCCACCTATGAGTGGAGTCATATAGAGTTCGTCTTTCTCTGACTGACTTATTTCGCTTAACATAATGCCCTCGAGGTCCATCCACATTGTTGTGAATGGGCCAATTTCGTCTTTTTTATGGCTGAGTAGTATTCCATTGTGTATATATACCACATCTTCTTTATCCAATCATCAGTTTCTGGGCATGTAGGCTGGTTCCACGTCTTGGCTATTGTAAATAATGCTGCGATGAACATAGGGGTGCAACGGACTCTTGAGATATCTGATATCAGGTTCTTAGGATAGATACCCAGTAATGGGATGGCTGGGTCATAGGGTATTTCTATTTTTAACTTTTTGAGAAATCTCCATACTGTTTTCCATAGTGGCTGTACCAGTTTGCATTCCCACCAACAGTGTATGAGGGTTCCTCTTTCTCCACAACCTCTCCAACATTTGTCGTTCTTGGTTTTGGATGTTTTTGCCAATCTAACGGGGGTAAGGTGATATCTTAGTGTAGTTTTGATTTGCATTTCCCTGATGATTAGCGATGATGAACATCTTTTCATGTGTCTATTGGCCATATTCATATCTTCTTTTGAGAAATGTCTGTTCATGTCCTCTGCCCATTTTTTGATCGGGTTGTTTGTTTTTTTGTTGTTAAGCAGTGTGAGTTCTTTGTATATTATGGAGATTAACCCTTTGTCGGATAAGTGGCTTGTAAATATTTTTTCCCAATTAGTGAGCTGTTTTTTTGTTTCAATTCTGTTTTCCCTTGCCTTGAAGAAGCTCTTTAGTCTGATGAAGTCCCATTTGTTTATTCTTTCTATTGTTTCCCTCAACTGAGGAGTTACAGTGTCCGAAAAGATTCTTTTGAAACTGATGTCAAAGAGTGTACTGCCTATATTCTCTTCCAAAAGACTTATTGTCTCAGGCCTAATCTTTAGGTCTTTGATCCATTTTGAGTTTATTTTGGTGTGTGGTGAAAAAGAATGGTCGATTTTCAATCTTTTGCATGTGGCTGTCCAGTTTTCCCAGCACCATTTGTTGAAGAGACTTTCTTTTCTCCATTGTAGGCCCTCTGCTCCTTTGTCGAAGATTAGCTGTCCATAGATGTGTGGTTTTATCTCTGGGCTTTCAATTCTGTTCCATTGATCTGTGGACCTGTTTTTGTACCAGTACCATGCTGTTTTGATCACTGTAGCTTTGTAGTATGTTTTGAAATCGGGGATTGTGATTCCGCCGGCTTTGTTTTTCTTGCTCAAGATTGCTTTAGCAATTCGTGGTCTTTTGTTCCCCCATATGAATTTTAGGATTGTTTGTTCAATTTCTGTGAAGAATGTTCTTGGGATTCTGATTGAGATAGCATTGAATCTGTATATTGCTTTAGGTAGTATGGACATTTTAACTATGTTTATTCTTCCAATCCATGTGCAAGGTATGTTTTTCCATCTCTTTATGTCATCGCCTATTTCTTTCAAGAAAGTCTTGTAGTTTTCATTGTATAGATGCTTCACTTCCTTGGTTAAGTTTATCCCAAGGTATTTTATTCTTTTCGTTGCGATGGTGAATGGGATAGAGTTCTTGAGTTCTTTTTCTGTTAGTTTATTGTTAGTGTATAGAAATGCTACTGATTTATGCACGTTAATTTTATACCCTGCTACTTTGCTGTAGTTGTTGATTATTTCTAATAGTTTTTCTGTGGATTCTTTGGGGTTTTCTATGTATAAGATCATGTCGTCTGCAAACAACGCGAGTTTTACTTCTTCGTTACCTATTTGGATTCCTTTTATTTTTTTTTCCTGCCGAATTGCTCTGGCCAGCACCTCCAGTACTATGTTGAATAGGAGTGGTGAAAGTGGGCACCCTTGTCTTGTTCCTGTCCTCAGAGGGATGGCTTTCAGCTTTTGTCCATTGAGTATGATGTTGGCTGTGGGTCTATCATATATGGCCTTTATTATGTTGAGGTACTTTCCTTCTATACCCATTTTACTGAGGGTTTTTATCATAAATGGGTGTTGGATCTTGTCGAATGCTTTCTCTGCGTCTATTGAGATGATCAAGTGGGATTTATACCAGGGACACAG